>NW_025334904.1:67500-367603 GCF_020171115.1 Neogale vison | reverse complement strand
ACCCTGACACTGACTGTGAGCCTGACCATAAACCTAACCCTAAACCTAAACCTAACCCTAACCCTAACCCTAACCCTAACCCGTACCCTAACCCGTACCCTAACCCGTACCCTAACCCGTACCCTAACCCTAACCCGTACCCTAACCCGTACCCTAACCCTAACCCGTACCCTAACCCTAACCCTAACCCGTAACCTAACCCTAATCCTAACCCTAACCCTAAACCTAAGCCTAACCCTAACCCTAACCCTAACCCTAAGCCTGACACAGTCCTAAGCCTGACTCTAACCCTAACCCTAACCCTGACCGTGACTGTGTTCCCGACCCTAACCGCAATCCTTAATGTAACCCTATCCCTGATCTAATGCCAACCACGATCCTAAACCTAATGCTGAGGCTAAACATAAAACTAAACCCTACCCTAACCCAAAACCTAACCCTAACCTTAAGGCTGTCTAACCCTAACCGAACCATAACCCTACTTCTAAACCTAATCCTAACTCCAAACCCAAACCTTTCCCCTAAATCTAATCCTGAAACTGAACCGTATATTGACCCCAATCCAAATCCTGACCCTGACCATAAACCGGACCCCGGCCCAGACCTTCACCAGATCCTGACCCTAAACCTAACCCTGACAATAGCACTGACCCAAAACTAACCCTGTCCTTGAGCTGAACGTGGACCCTAAACCAAAACCAGATCCTGACCCTAAACCTGACACTGGCTCTGAACTTCACCCTGACCCTGACCCAGACCCTGAACATAAACCTAAACCTGACCCTAACGGTGACCCTACACTGACCCTAACACTAACCCTGAAGCTGACTGTGATTCTGACCCTAACTGTAACCCTAAAGGTAACCCTGACCCTGACCCTGATATGGACCATGACACAAAACATAACAATGATTCTAACCCTACAACTAACCCATAAAACTAATGCAGACCCTGACCCTAAACCAGTGTAACCCTAATCCTCAAATTAATTCTAATTCTCACCCCAAACCCATACTTTAAACCTATCCCTGAATTTATCCCTGAATCTGACCTGACCCTTACCCTGAACTTTGCCAAAACTTGACCCTGATCCGAATTTTGACCCTAAACAGAACCCTGGCCCTGACCCTAAACTGAACCCTGGCCCCGACCCTAAACCTGACCCTAATACTTTCACTGACACTGACCATAAACCTAACTCTGACCCAGACCGTGAGCCTGACCAGAACTCTAACCCTAAAGCTAAACTAAGTCAGGACCCTAATCATAACCCAGAATCTAAACATAAAGCAGGCCTTATTCTAACCATGACCATAATCCTGAACTGGACCCTAACCATAACACTGAACATGACACCAAACCTATCCCTGACCCTGACCCTTACTCTGAAACTAACCCTAACCCTGACACTGACTGTGAGCCTGACCATAAACCTAACCCTGAACCTAACCCTAACCCTGACCCCTACACTACGCCTAACGATAACCCTGCCCCTAACAATGTCTAACCCTAACCCTGAACCTAACTATAACCCTAAAATTAACCCGGTCCTAAAACTAACTGAAAACGCTGACCCTGACTCTGACTGTGAGCCTGACCATAAACCTAACCCTAACCCTAAACCTAACCCTAACCCTAACCCGTACCCTAACCCGTACCCTAACCCTAACCCGTACCCTAACCCGTACCCTAACCCTAACCCTAAACCTAACCCTAACCCTAACCCGTACCCTAACCCGTACCCTAACCCGTACCCTAAACCTGACCCGTACACTAACCCTAACCCGTACCCTAACCCTAACCCGTACCCTAACCCTAACCCTAACCCTAACCCTAAGCCTAACCCTAACCCTAACCCTAAGCCTGACACAGTCCTAAGCCTGACCCTAACCCTAACCCTAACCCTGACCGTGACTGTGTTCCCGACCCTAACCGCAATCCTTAAGGTAACCCTATCCCTGATCTAATGCCAACCACGATCCTAAACCTAATGCTGAGGCTAAACATAAAACTAAACCCTACCCTAACCCAAAAACCTAACCCTAACCTTAAGGCTGTCTAACCCTAACCGAAACATAACCCTACTTCTAAACCTAATCCTAACTCCAAACCCAAACCTTTCCCCTAAATCTAATCCTGAAACTGAAACCGTATATTGACCCCAATCCAAATCCTGACCCTGACCATAAACCGGACCCCGGCCCAGACCTTCACCAGATCCTGACCCTAAACCTAACCCTGACAATAGCACTGACCCAAAACTAACCCTGTCCTTGAGCTGAACGTGGACCCTAAACCAAAACCAGATCCTGACCCTAAACCTGACACTGGCTCTGAACTTCACCCTGACCCTGACCCAGACCCTGAACATAAACCTAAACCTGACCCTAACGGTGACCCTACACTGACCCTAACACTAACCCTGAAGCTGACTGTGATTCTGACCCTAACTGTAACCCTAAAGGTAACCCTGACCCTGACCCTGATATGGACCATGACACAAAACATAACAATGATTCTAACCCTACAACTAACCCATAAAACTAATGCAGACCCTGACCCTAAACCAGTGTAACCCTAATCCTCAAATTAATTCTAATTCTCACCCCAAACCCATACTTTAAACCTATCCCTGAATTTATCCCTGAATCTGACCTGACCCCTTACCCTGAACTTTGCCAAAACTTGACCCTGATCCGAATTTTGACCCTAAACAGAACCCTGGCCCTGACCCTAAACTGAACCCTGGCCCTGACCCTAAACCTGACCCTAATACTTTCACTGACACTGACCATAAACCTAACTCTGACCCAGACCGTGAGCCTGACCAGAACTCTAACCCTAAAGCTAAACTAAGTCAGGACCCTAATCATAACCCAGAATCTAAACATAAAGCAGGCCTTATTCTAACCATGACCATAATCCTGAACTGGACCCTAACCATAACACTGAACATGACACCAAACCTATCCCTGACCCTGACCCTTACTCTGAAACTAACCCTAACTCTGACACTGACTGTGAGCCTGACCATAAACCTAACCCTGAACCTAACCCTAACCCTGACCCCTACACTACGCCTAACGATAACCCTGCCCCTAACAATGTCTAACCCTAACCCTGAACCTAACTATAACCCTAAAATTAACCCGGTCCTAAAACTAACTGAAAACGCTGACCCTGACTCTGACTGTGAGCCTGACCATAAACCTAACCCTAACCCTAACCCTAACCCTAACCCTAACCCGTACCCTAACCCGTACCCTAACCCTAACCCGTACCCTAACCCGTACCCTAACCCTAACCCGTACCCTAACCCTAACCCGTACCCTAACCCTAACCCTAACCCGTAACCTAACCCTAATCCTAACCCTAACCCTAAACCTAAGCCTAACCCTAACCCTAACCCTAACCCTAAGCCTGACACAGTCCTAAGCCTGACTCTAACCCTAACCCTAACCCTGACCGTGACTGTGTTCCCGACCCTAACCGCAATCCTTAATGTAACCCTATCCCTGATCTAATGCCAACCACGATCCTAAACCTAATGCTGAGGCTAAACATAAAACTAAAACCCTACCCTAACCCAAAACCTAACCCTAACCTTAAGGCTGTCTAACCCTAACCGAACCATAACCCTACTTCTAAACCTAATCCTAACTGCAAACCCAAACCTTTCCCCTAAATCTAATCCTGAAACTGAACCGTATATTGACCCCCAATCCAAATCCTGACCCTGACCATAAACCGGACCCCGGCCCAGACCTTCACCAGATCCTGACCCTAAACCTAACCCTGACAATAGCACTGACCCAAAACTAACCCTGTCCTTGAGCTGAACGTGGACCCTAAACCAAAACCAGATCCTGACCCTAAACCTGACACTGGCTCTGAACTTCACCCTGACCCTGACCCAGACCCTGAACATAAACCTAAACCTGACCCTAACGGTGACCCTACACTGACCCTAACACTAACCCTGAAGCTGACTGTGATTCTGACCCTAACTGTAACCCTAAAGGTAACCCTGACCCTGACCCTGATATGGACCATGACACAAAACATATCAATGATTCTAACCCTACAACTAACCCATAAAACTAATGCAGACCCTGACCCTAAACCAGTGTAACCCTAATCCTCAAATTAATTCTAATTCTCACCCCAAACCCATACTTTAAACCTATCCCTGAATTTATCCCTGAATCTGACCTGACCCTTACCCTGAACTTTGCCAAAACTTGACCCTGATCCGAATTTTGACCCTAAACAGAACCCTGGCCCTGACCCTAAACTGAACCCTGGCCCTGACCCTAAACCTGACCCTAATACTTTCACTGACACTGACCATAAACCTAACTCTGACCCAGACCGTGAGCCTGACCAGAACTCTAACCCTAAAGCTAAACTAAGTCAGGACCCTAATCATAACCCAGAATCTAAACATAAAGCAGGCCTTATTCTAACCATGACCATAATCCTGAACTGGACCCTAACCATAACACTGAACATGACACCAAACCTATCCCTGACCCTGACCCTTACTCTGAAACTAACCCTAACCCTGACACTGACTGTGAGCCTGACCATAAACCTAACCCTGAACCTAACCCTAACCCTGACCCCTACACTACGCCTAACGATAACCCTGCCCCTAACAATGTCTAACCCTAACCCTGAACCTAACTATAACCCTAAAATTAACCCGGTCCTAAAACTAACTGAAAACGCTGACCCTGACTCTGACTGTGAGCCTGACCATAAACCTAACCCTAACCCTAAACCTAACCCTAACCCTAACCCGTACCCTAACCCGTACCCTAACCCTAACCCGTACCCTAACCCGTACCCTAACCCTAACCCTAAACCTAACCCTAACCCTAACCCGTACCCTAACCCGTACCCTAACCCGTACCCTAAACCTGACCCGTACACTAACCCTAACCCGTACCCTAACCCTAACCCGTACCCTAACCCTAACCCTAACCCTAACCCTAAGCCTAACCCTAACCCTAACCCTAAGCCTGACACAGTCCTAAGCCTGACCCTAACCCTAACCCTAACCCTGACCGTGACTGTGTTCCCGACCCTAACCGCAATCCTTAAGGTAACCCTATCCCTGATCTAATGCCAACCACGATCCTAAACCTAATGCTGAGGCTAAACATAAAACTAAACCCTACCCTAACCCAAAACCTAACCCTAACCTTAAGGCTGTCTAACCCTAACCGAAACATAACCCTACTTCTAAACCTAATCCTAACTCCAAACCCAAACCTTTCCCCTAAATCTAATCCTGAAACTGAACCGTATATTGACCCCAATCCAAATCCTGACCCTGACCATAAACCGGACCCCGGCCCAGACCTTCACCAGATCCTGACCCTAAACCTAACCCTGACAATAGCACTGACCCAAAACTAACCCTGTCCTTGAGCTGAACGTGGACCCTAAACCAAAACCAGATCCTGACCCTAAACCTGACACTGGCTCTGAACTTCACCCTGACCCTGACCCAGACCCTGAACATAAACCTAAACCTGACCCTAACGGTGACCCTACACTGACCCTAACACTAACCCTGAAGCTGACTGTGATTCTGACCCTAACTGTAACCCTAAAGGTAACCCTGACCCTGACCCTGATATGGACCATGACACAAAACATAACAATGATTCTAACCCTACAACTAACCCATAAAACTAATGCAGACCCTGACCCTAAACCAGTGTAACCCTAATCCTCAAATTAATTCTAATTCTCACCCCAAACCCATACTTTAAACCTATCCCTGAATTTATCCCTGAATCTGACCTGACCCTTACCCTGAACTTTGCCAAAACTTGACCCTGATCCGAATTTTGACCCTAAACAGAACCCTGGCCCTGACCCTAAACTGAACCCTGGCCCTGACCCTAAACCTGACCCTAATACTTTCACTGACACTGACCATAAACCTAACTCTGACCCAGACCGTGAGCCTGACCAGAACTCTAACCCTAAAGCTAAACTAAGTCAGGACCCTAATCATAACCCAGAATCTAAACATAAAGCAGGCCTTATTCTAACCATGACCATAATCCTGAACTGGACCCTAACCATAACACTGAACATGACACCAAACCTATCCCTGACCCTGACCCTTACTCTGAAACTAACCCTAACTCTGACACTGACTGTGAGCCTGACCATAAACCTAACCCTGAACCTAACCCTAACCCTGACCCCTACACTACGCCTAACGATAACCCTGCCCCTAACAATGTCTAACCCTAACCCTGAACCTAACTATAACCCTAAAATTAACCCGGTCCTAAAACTAACTGAAAACGCTGACCCTGACTCTGACTGTGAGCCTGACCATAAACCTAACCCTAACCCTAACCCTAACCCTAACCCTAACCCGTACCCTAACCCGTACCCTAACCCTAACCCGTACCCTAACCCGTACCCTAACCCTAACCCGTACCCTAACCCTAACCCGTACCCTAACCCTAACCCTAACCCGTAACCTAACCCTAATCCTAACCCTAACCCTAAACCTAAGCCTAACCCTAACCCTAACCCTAACCCTAAGCCTGACACAGTCCTAAGCCTGACTCTAACCCTAACCCTAACCCTGACCGTGACTGTGTTCCCGACCCTAACCAGCAATCCTTAATGTAACCCTATCCCTGATCTAATGCCAACCACGATCCTAAACCTAATGCTGAGGCTAAACATAAAACTAAACCCTACCCTAACCCAAAACCTAACCCTAACCTTAAGGCTGTCTAACCCTAACCGAACCATAACCCTACTTCTAAACCTAATCCTAACTGCAAACCCAAACCTTTCCCCTAAATCTAATCCTGAAACTGAACCGTATATTGACCCCAATCCAAATCCTGACCCTGACCATAAACCGGACCCCGGCCCAGACCTTCACCAGATCCTGACCCTAAACCTAACCCTGACAATAGCACTGACCCAAAACTAACCCTGTCCTTGAGCTGAACGTGGACCCTAAACCAAAACCAGATCCTGACCCTAAACCTGACACTGGCTCTGAACTTCACCCTGACCCTGACCCAGACCCTGAACATAAACCTAAACCTGACCCTAACGGTGACCCTACACTGACCCTAACACTAACCCTGAAGCTGACTGTGATTCTGACCCTAACTGTAACCCTAAAGGTAACCCTGACCCTGACCCTGATATGGACCATGACACAAAACATATCAATGATTCTAACCCTACAACTAACCCATAAAACTAATGCAGACCCTGACCCTAAACCAGTGTAACCCTAATCCTCAAATTAATTCTAATTCTCACCCCAAACCCATACTTTAAACCTATCCCTGAATTTATCCCTGAATCTGACCTGACCCTTACCCTGAACTTTGCCAAAACTTGACCCTGATCCGAATTTTGACCCTAAACAGAACCCTGGCCCTGACCCTAAACTGAACCCTGGCCCTGACCCTAAACCTGACCCTAATACTTTCACTGACACTGACCATAAACCTAACTCTGACCCAGACCGTGAGCCTGACCAGAACTCTAAACCCTAAAGCTAAACTAAGTCAGGACCCTAATCATAACCCAGAATCTAAACATAAAGCAGGCCTTATTCTAACCATGACCATAATCCTGAACTGGACCCTAACCATAACACTGAACATGACACCAAACCTATCCCTGACCCTGACCCTTACTCTGAAACTAACCCTAACCCTGACACTGACTGTGAGCCTGACCATAAACCTAACCCTGAACCTAACCCTAACCCTGACCCCTACACTACGCCTAACGATAACCCTGCCCCTAACAATGTCTAACCCTAACCCTGAACCTAACTATAACCCTAAAATTAACCCGGTCCTAAAACTAACTGAAAACGCTGACCCTGACTCTGACTGTGAGCCTGACCATAAACCTAACCCTAACCCTAAACCTAACCCTAACCCTAACCCGTACCCTAACCCGTACCCTAACCCTAACCCGTACCCTAACCCGTACCCTAACCCTAACCCTAAACCTAACCCTAACCCTAACCCGTACCCTAACCCGTACCCTAACCCGTACCCTAAACCTGACCCGTACACTAACCCTAACCCGTACCCTAACCCTAACCCGTACCCTAACCCTAACCCTAACCCTAACCCTAAGCCTGACACAGTCCTAAGCCTGACCCTAACCCTAACCCTAACCCTGACCGTGACTGTGTTCCCGACCCTAACCGCAATCCTTAAGGTAACCCTATCCCTGATCTAATGCCAACCACGATCCTAAACCTAATGCTGAGGCTAAACATAAAACTAAACCCTACCCTAACCCAAAACCTAACCCTAACCTTAAGGCTGTCTAACCCTAACCGAAACATAACCCTACTTCTAAACCTAATCCTAACTCCAAACCCAAACCTTTCCCCTAAATCTAATCCTGAAACTGAACCGTATATTGACCCCAATCCAAATCCTGACCCTGACCATAAACCGGACCCCGGCCCAGACCTTCACCAGATCCTGACCCTAAACCTAACCCTGACAATAGCACTGACCCAAAACTAACCCTGTCCTTGAGCTGAACGTGGACCCTAAACCAAAACCAGATCCTGACCCTAAACCTGACACTGGCTCTGAACTTCACCCTGACCCTGACCCAGACCCTGAACATAAACCTAAACCTGACCCTAACGGTGACCCTACACTGACCCTAACACTAACCCTGAAGCTGACTGTGATTCTGACCCTAACTGTAACCCTAAAGGTAACCCTGACCCTGACCCTGATATGGACCATGACACAAAACATAACAATGATTCTAACCCTACAACTAACCCATAAAACTAATGCAGACCCTGACCCTAAACCAGTGTAACCCTAATCCTCAAATTAATTCTAATTCTCACCCCAAACCCATACTTTAAACCTATCCCTGAATTTATCCCTGAATCTGACCTGACCCTTACCCTGAACTTTGCCAAAACTTGACCCTGATCCGAATTTTGACCCTAAACAGAACCCTGGCCCTGACCCTAAACTGAACCCTGGCCCTGACCCTAAACCTGACCCTAATACTTTCACTGACACTGACCATAAACCTAACTCTGACCCAGACCGTGAGCCTGACCAGAACTCTAACCCTAAAGCTAAACTAAGTCAGGACCCTAATCATAACCCAGAATCTAAACATAAAGCAGGCCTTATTCTAACCATGACCATAATCCTGAACTGGACCCTAACCATAACACTGAACATGACACCAAACCTATCCCTGACCCTGACCCTTACTCTGAAACTAACCCTAACTCTGACACTGACTGTGAGCCTGACCATAAACCTAACCCTGAACCTAACCCTAACCCTGACCCCTACACTACGCCTAACGATAACCCTGCCCCTAACAATGTCTAACCCTAACCCTGAACCTAACTATAACCCTAAAATTAACCCGGTCCTAAAACTAACAGAAAACGCTGACCCTGACTCTGACTGTGAGCCTGACCATAAACCTAACCCTAACCCTAACCCTAACCCTAACCCTAACCCGTACCCTAACCCGTACCCTAACCCTAACCCGTACCCTAACCCGTACCCTAACCCTAACCCGTACCCTAACCCTAACCCGTACCCTAACCCTAACCCTAACCCGTAACCTAACCCTAATCCTAACCCTAACCCTAAACCTAAGCCTAACCCTAACCCTAACCCTAACCCTAAGCCTGACACAGTCCTAAGCCTGACTCTAACCCTAACCCTAACCCTGACCGTGACTGTGTTCCCGACCCTAACCGCAATCCTTAATGTAACCCTATCCCTGATCTAATGCCAACCACGATCCTAAACCTAATGCTGAGGCTAAACATAAAACTAAACCCTACCCTAACCCAAAACCTAACCCTAACCTTAAGGCTGTCTAACCCTAACCGAACCATAACCCTACTTCTAAACCTAATCCTAACTCCAAACCCAAACCTTTCCCCTAAATCTAATCCTGAAACTGAACCGTATATTGACCCCAATCCAAATCCTGACCCTGACCATAAACCGGACCCCGGCCCAGACCTTCACCAGATCCTGACCCTAAACCTAACCCTGACAATAGCACTGACCCAAAACTAACCCTGTCCTTGAGCTGAACGTGGACCCTAAACCAAAACCAGATCCTGACCCTAAACCTGACACTGGCTCTGAACTTCACCCTGACCCTGACCCAGACCCTGAACATAAACCTAAACCTGACCCTAACGGTGACCCTACACTGACCCTAACACTAACCCTGAAGCTGACTGTGATTCTGACCCTAACTGTAACCCTAAAGGTAACCCTGACCCTGACCCTGATATGGACCATGACACAAAACATAACAATGATTCTAACCCTACAACTAACCCATAAAACTAATGCAGACCCTGACCCTAAACCAGTGTAACCCTAATCCTCAAATTAATTCTAATTCTCACCCCAAACCCATACTTTAAACCTATCCCTGAATTTATCCCTGAATCTGACCTGACCCTTACCCTGAACTTTGCCAAAACTTGACCCTGATCCGAATTTTGACCCTAAACAGAACCCTGGCCCTGACCCTAAACTGAACCCTGGCCCTGACCCTAAACCTGACCCTAATACTTTCACTGACACTGACCATAAACCTAACTCTGACCCAGACCGTGAGCCTGACCAGAACTCTAACCCTAAAGCTAAACTAAGTCAGGACCCTAATCATAACCCAGAATCTAAACATAAAGCAGGCCTTATTCTAACCATGACCATAATCCTGAACTGGACCCTAACCATAACACTGAACATGACACCAAACCTATCCCTGACCCTGACCCTTACTCTGAAACTAACCCTAACCCTGACACTGACTGTGAGCCTGACCATAAACCTAACCCTGAACCTAACCCTAACCCTGACCCCTACACTACGCCTAACGATAACCCTGCCCCTAACAATGTCTAACCCTAACCCTGAACCTAACTATAACCCTAAAATTAACCCGGTCCTAAAACTAACTGAAAACGCTGACCCTGACTCTGACTGTGAGCCTGACCATAAACCTAACCCTAACCCTAAACCTAACCCTAACCCTAACCGTACCCTAACCCGTACCCTAACCCTAACCCGTACCCTAACCCGTACCCTAACCCTAACCCTAAACCTAACCCTAACCCTAACCCGTACCCTAACCCGTACCCTAACCCGTACCCTAAACCTGACCCGTACACTAACCCTAACCCGTACCCTAACCCTAACCCGTACCCTAACCCTAACCCTAACCCTAAGCCTAACCCTAACCCTAACCCTAAGCCTGACACAGTCCTAAGCCTGACCCTAACCCTAACCCTAACCCTGACCGTGACTGTGTTCCCGACCCTAACCGCAATCCTTAAGGTAACCCTATCCCTGATCTAATGCCAACCACGATCCTAAACCTAATGCTGAGGCTAAACATAAAACTAAACCCTACCCTAACCCAAAACCTAACCCTAACCTTAAGGCTGTCTAACCCTAACCGAACCATAACCCTACTTCTAAACCTAATCCTAACTCCAAACCCAAACCTTTCCCCTAAATCTAATCCTGAAACTGAACCGTATATTGACCCCAATCCAAATCCTGACCCTGACCATAAACCGGACCCCGGCCCAGACCTTCACCAGATCCTGACCCTAAACCTAACCCTGACAATAGCACTGACCCAAAACTAACCCTGTCCTTGAGCTGAACGTGGACCCTAAACCTAAACCAGATCCTGACCCTAAACCTGACACTGGCTCTGAACTTCACCCTGACCCTGACCCAGACCCTGAACATAAACCTAAACCTGACCCTAACGGTGACCCTACACTGACCCTAACACTAACCCTGAAGCTGACTGTGATTCTGACCCTAACTGTAACCCTAAAGGTAACCCTGACCCTGACCCTGATATGGACCATGACACAAAACATAACAATGATTCTAACCCTACAACTAACCCATAAAACTAATGCAGACCCTGACCCTAAACCAGTGTAACCCTAATCCTCAAATTAATTCTAATTCTCACCCCAAACCCATACTTTAAACCTATCCCTGAATTTATCCCTGAATCTGACCTGACCCTTACCCTGAACTTTGCCAAAACTTGACCCTGATCCGAATTTTGACCCTAAACAGAACCCTGGCCCTGACCCTAAACTGAACCCTGGCCCTGACCCTAAACCTGACCCTAATACTTTCACTGACACTAACCATAAACCTAACTCTGACCCAGACCGTGAGCCTGACCAGAACTGTAACCCTAAAGCTAAACTAAGTCAGGACCCTAATCATAACCCAGAATCTAAACATAAAGCAGGCCTTATTCTAACCATGACCATAATCCTGAACTGGACCCTAACCATAACACTGAACATGACACCAAACCTATCCCTGTCCCTGACCCTTACTCTGAAACTAACCCTAACTCTGACACTGACTGTGAGCCTGACCATAAACCTAACCCTGAACCTAACCCTAACCCTGACCCCTACACTACGCCTAACGATAACCCTGCCCCTAACAATGTCTAACCCTAACCCTGAACCTAACTATAACCCTAAAATTAACCCGGTCCTAAAAATAACTGAAAACGCTGACCCTGACTCTGACTGTGAGCCTGACCATAAACCTAACCCTAACCCTAAACCTAACCCTAACCCTAACCCTAACCCTAACCCTAACCCGTACCCTAACCCGTACCCTAACCCTAATCCGTATCCTGACCCGTACCCTAACCCTAACCCGTACCCTAACCCTAACCCTAACCCGTACCCTAACCCTAACCCTAACCCTAACCCTAAGCCTAACCCTAACCCTAACCCTAAGCCTGACACAGTCCTAAGCCTGACCCTAAGCCTAACCCGTACCCTGACCCGTACCCTAACCCTAACCCGTACCCTAACCCTAACCCTAACCCGTACCCTAACCCCAACCCTAACCCTAACCCTAAGCCTAACCCTAACCCTAACCCTAACCCTAAGCCTGACACAGTCCTAAGCCTGACCCTAACCCTAACCCTAACCCTGACCGTGACTGTGTTCCCGACCCTAACCGCAATCCTTAAGGTAACCCTATCCCTGATCTAATGCCAACCACGATCCTAAACCTAATGCTGAGGCTAAACATAAAACTAAACCCTACCCTAACCCAAAACCTAACCCTAACCTTAAGGCTGTCTAACCCTAACCGAACCATAACCCTACTTCTAAACCTAATCCTAACTCCAAACCCAAACCTTTCCCCTAAATCTAATCCTGAAACTGAACCGTATATTGACCCCAATCCAAATCCTGACCCTGACCATAAACCGGACCCCGGCCCAGACCTTCACCAGATCCTGACCCTAAACCTAACCCTGACAATAGCACTGACCCAAAACTAACCCTGTCCTTGAGCTGAACGTGGACCCTAAACCAAAACCAGATCCTGACCCTAAACCTGACACTGGCTCTGAACTTCACCCTGACCCTGACCCAGACCCTGAACATAAACCTAAACCTGACCCTAACGGTGACCCTACACTGACCCTAACACTAACCCTGAAGCTGACTGTGATTCTGACCCTAACTGTAACCCTAAAGGTAACCCTGACCCTGACCCTGATATGGACCATGACACAAAACATAACAATGATTCTAACCCTACAACTAACCCATAAAACTAATGCAGACCCTGACCCTAAACCAGTGTAACCCTAATCCTCAAATTAATTCTAATTCTCACCCCAAACCCATACTTTAAACCTATCCCTGAATTTATCCCTGAATCTGACCTGACCCTTACCCTGAACTTTGCCAAAACTTGACCCTGATCCGAATTTTGACCCTAAACAGAACCCTGGCCCTGACCCTAAACTGAACCCTGGCCCTGACCCTAAACCTGACCCTAATACTTTCACTGACACTGACCATAAACCTAACTCTGACCCAGACCGTGAGCCTGACCAGAACTCTAACCCTAAAGCTAAACTAAGTCATGACCCTAATCATAACCCAGAATCTAAACATAAAGCAGGCCTTATTCTAACCATGACCATAATCCTGAACTGGACCCTAACCATAACACTGAACATGACACCAAACCTATCCCTGACCCTGACCCTTACTCTGAAACTAACCCTAACCCTGACACTGACTGTGAGCCTGACCATAAACCTAACCCTGAACCTAACCCTAACCCTGACCCCTACACTACGCCTAACGATAACCCTGCCCCTAACAATGTCTAACCCTAACCCTGAACCTAACTATAACCCTAAAATTAACCCGGTCCTAAAACTAACTGAAAACGCTGACCCTGACTCTGACTGTGAGCCTGACCATAAACCTAACCCTAACCCTAACCCTAACCCTAACCCTAACCCGTACCCTAAACCGTACCCTAACCCTAACCCGTACCCTAACCCGTACCCTAACCCTAACCCGTACCCTAACCCTAACCCTAACCCGTACCCTAACCCTAACCCTAACCCGTACCCTAACCCTAACCCTAACCCTAACCCTAATCCTAACCCTAACCCTAACCCTAAGCCTGACACAGTCCTAAGCCTGACCCTAACCCTAACCCTAACCCTGACCGTGACTGTGTTCCCGACCCTAACCGCAATCCTTAAGGTAACCCTATCCCTGATCTAATGCCAACCACGATCCTAAACCTAATGCTGAGGCTAAACATAAAACTAAACCCTACCCTAACCCAAAACCTAACCCTAACCTTAAGGCTGTCTAACCCTAACCGAACCATAACCCTACTTCTAAACCTAATCCTAACTCCAAACCCAAACCTTTCCCCTAAATCTAATCCTGAAACTGAACCGTATATTGACCCCAATCCAAATCCTGACCCTGACCATAAACCGGACCCCGGCCCAGACCTTCACCAGATCCTGACCCTAAACCTAACCCTGACAATAGCACTGACCCAAAACTAACCCTGTCCTTGAGCTGAACGTGGACCCTAAACCAAAACCAGATCCTGACCCTAAACCTGACACTGGCTCTGAACTTCACCCTGACCCTGACCCAGACCCTGAACATAAACCTAAACCTGACCCTAACGGTGACCCTACACTGACCCTAACACTAACCCTGAAGCTGACTGTGATTCTGACCCTAACTGTAACCCTAAAGGTAACCCTGACCCTGACCCTGATATGGACCATGACACAAAACATAACAATGATTCTAACCCTACAACTAACCCATAAAACTAATGCAGACCCTGACCCTAAACCAGTGTAACCCTAATCCTCAAATTAATTCTAATTCTCACCCCAAACCCATACTTTAAACCTATCCCTGAATTTATCCCTGAATCTGACCTGACCCTTACCCTGAACTTTGCCAAAACTTGACCCTGATCCGAATTTTGACCCTAAACAGAACCCTGGCCCTGACCCTAAACTGAACCCTGGCCCTGACCCTAAACCTGACCCTAATACTTTCACTGACACTGACCATAAACCTAACTCTGACCCAGACCGTGAGCCTGACCAGAACTCTAACCCTAAAGCTAAACTAAGTCAGGACCCTAATCATAACCCAGAATCTAAACATAAAGCAGGCCTTATTCTAACCATGACCATAATCCTGAACTGGACCCTAACCATAACACTGAACATGACACCAAACCTATCCCTGACCCTGACCCTTACTCTGAAACTAACCCTAACCCTGGCACTGACTGTGAGCCTGACCATAAACCTAACCCTGAACCTAACCCTAACCCTGACCCCTACACTACGCCTAACGATAACCCTGCCCCTAACAATGTCTAACCCTAACCCTGAACCTAACTATAACCCTAAAATTAACCCGGTCCTAAAAATAACGGAAAACGCTGACCCTGACTCTGACTGTGAGCCTGACCATAAACCTAACCCTAACCCTAAACCTAACCCTAACCCTAACCCTAACCCTAACCCGTACCCTAACCCGTACTCTAACCCGTACCCTAAACCTGACCCGTACACTAACCCTAACCCGTACCCTAACCCTAACCCGTACCCTAACCCTAACCCTAACCCTAACCCTAAGCCTAACCCTAACCTTAACCCTAAGCCTGACACAGTCCTAAGCCTGACCCTAACCCTAACCCTAACCCTGACCGTGACTGTGTTCCCGACCCTAACCGCAATCCTTAAGGTAACCCTATCCCTGATCTAATGCCAACCACGATCCTAAACCTAATGCTGAGGCTAAACATAAAACTAAACCCTACCCTAACCCAAAACCTAACCCTAACCTTAAGGCTGTCTAACCCTAACCGAACCATAACCCTACTTCTAAACCTAATCCTAACTCCAAACCCAAACCTTTCCACTAAATCTAATCCTGAAACTGAACCGTATATTGACCCCAATCCAAATCCTGACCCTGACCATAAACCGGACCCCGGCCCAGACCTTCACCAGATCCTGACCCTAAACCTAACCCTGACAATAGCACTGACCGTAAAATAACCCTGTCCTTGAGCTGAACGTGGACCCTAAACCAAAACCAGATCCTGACCCTAAACCTGACACTGGCTCTGAACTTCACCCTGACCCTGACCCAGACCCTGAACATAAACCTAAACCTGACCCTAACGGTGACCCTACACTGACCCTAACACTAACCCTGAAGCTGACTGTGATTCTGACCCTAACTGTAACCCTAAAGGTAACCCTGACCCTGACCCTGATATGGACCATGACACAAAACATAACAATGATTCTAACCCTACAACTAACCCATAAAACTAATGCAGACCCTGACCCTAAACCAGTGTAACCCTAATCCTCAAATTAATTCTAATTCTCACCCCAAACCCATACTTTAAACCTATCCCTGAATTTATCCCTGAATCTGACCTGACCCTTACCCTGAACTTTGCCAAAACTTGACCCTGATCCGAATTTTGACCCTAAACAGAACCCTGGCCCTGACCCTAAACTGAACCCTGGCCCTGACCCTAAACCTGACCCTAATACTTTCACTGACACTGACCATAAACCTAACTCTGACCCAGACCGTGAGCCTGACCAGAACTCTAACCCTAAAGCTAAACTAAGTCAGGACCCTAATCATAACCCAGAATCTAAACATAAAGCAGGCCTTATTCTAACCATGACCATAATCCTGAACTGGACCCTAACCATAACACTGAACATGACACCAAACCTATCCCTGTCCCTGACCCTTACTCTGAAACTAACCCTAACTCTGACACTGACTGTGAGCCTGACCATAAACCTAACCCTGAACCTAACCCTAACCCTGACCCCTACACTACGCCTAACGATAACCCTGCCCCTAACAATGTCTAACCCTAACCCTGAACCTAACTATAACCCTAAAATTAACCCGGTCCTAAAAATAACTGAAAACGCTGACCCTGACTCTGACTGTGAGCCTGACCATAAACCTAACCCTAACCCTAAACCTAACCCTAACCCTAACCCTAACCCTAACCCTAACCCGTACCCTAACCCGTACCCTAACCCTAACCCGTACCCTGACCCGTACCCTAACCCTAACCCGTACCCTAACCCTAACCCGTACCCTAACCCTAACCCTAACCCTAACCCTAGTCCTAACCCTAACCCTAACCCTAAGCCTGACACAGTCCTAAGCCTGACCCTAACCCTAACCCTAACCCTGACCGTGACTGTGTTCCCGACCCTAACCGCAATCCTTAAGGTAACCCTATCCCTGATCTAATGCCAACCACGATCCTAAACCTAATGCTGAGGCTAAACATAAAACTAAACCCTACCCTAACCCAAAACCTAACCCTAACCTTAAGGCTGTCTAACCCTAACCGAACCATAACCCTACTTCTAAACCTAATCCTAACTCCAAACCCAAACCTTTCCCCTAAATCTAATCCTGAAACTGAACCGTATATTGACCCCAATCCAAATCCTGACCCTGACCATAAACCGGACCCCGGCCCAGACCTTCACCAGATCCTGACCCTAAACCTAACCCTGACAATAGCACTGACCCAAAACTAACCCTGTCCTTGAGCTGAACGTGGACCCTAAACCAAAACCAGATCCTGACCCTAAACCTGACACTGGCTCTGAACTTCACCCTGACCCTGACCCAGACCCTGAACATAAACCTAAACCTGACCCTAACGGTGACCCTACACTGACCCTAACACTAACCCTGAAGCTGACTGTGATTCTGACCCTAACTGTAACCCTAAAGGTAACCCTGACCCTGACCCTGATATGGACCATGACACAAAACATAACAATGATTCTAACCCTACAACTAACCCATAAAACTAATGCAGACCCTGACCCTAAACCAGTGTAACCCTAATCCTCAAATTAATTCTAATTCTCACCCCAAACCCATACTTTAAACCTATCCTTGAATTTATCCCTGAATCTGACCTGACCCTTACCCTGAACTTTGCCAAAACTTGACCCTGATCCGAATTTTGACCCTAAACAGAACCCTGGCCCTGACCCTAAACTGAACCCTGGCCCTGACCCTAAACCTGACCCTAATACTTTCACTGACACTGACCATAAACCTAACTCTGACCCAGACCGTGAGCCTGACCAGAACTCTAACCCTAAAGCTAAACTAAGTCAGGACCCTAATCATAACCCAGAATCTAAACATAAAGCAGGCCTTATTCTAACCATGACCATAATCCTGAACTGGACCCTAACCATAACACTGAACATGACACCAAACCTATCCCTGACCCTGACCCTTACTCTGAAACTAACCCTAAACCTGACACTGACTGTGAGCCTGACCATAAACCTAACCCTGAACCTAACCCTAACCCTGACCCCTACACTACGCCTAACGATAACCCTGCCCCTAACAATGTCTAACCCTAACCCTGAACCTAACTATAACCCTAAAATTAACCCGGTCCTAAAACTAACTGAAAACGCTGACCCTGACTCTGACTGTGAGCCTGACCATAAACCTAACCCTAACCCTAAACCTAACCCTAACCCTAACCCGTACCCTAACCCGTACCCTAACCCTAACCCGTACCCTAACCCGTACCCTAACCCTAACCCTTACCCTAACCCTAACCCATACCCTAACCCTAACCCTAACCCGTACCCTAACCCTAACCCTAACCCTAACCCTAACCCTAACCCTAACCCTAAGCCTGACACAGTCCTAAGCCTGACCCTAACCCTAACCCTAACCCTGACCGTGACTGTGTTCCCGACCCTAACCGCAATCCTTAAGGTAACCCTATCCCTGATCTAATGCCAACCACGATCCTAAACCTAATGCTGAGGCTAAACATAAAACTAAACCCTACCCTAACCCAAAACCTAACCCTAACCTTAAGGCTGTCTAACCCTAACCGAACCATAACCCTACTTCTAAACCTAATCCTAACTCCAAACCCAAACCTTTCCCCTAAATCTAATCCTGAAACTGAACCGTATATTGACCCCAATCCAAATCCTGACCCTGACCATAAACCGGACCCCGGCCCAGACCTTCACCAGATCCTGACCCTAAACCTAACCCTGACAATAGCACTGACCCAAAACTAACCCTGTCCTTGAGCTGAACGTGGACCCTAAACCAAAACCAGATCCTGACCCTAAACCTGACACTGGCTCTGAACTTCACCCTGACCCTGACCCAGACCCTGAACATAAACCTAAACCTGACCCTAACGGTGACCCTACACTGACCCTAACACTAACCCTGAAGCTGACTGTGATTCTGACCCTAACTGTAACCCTAAAGGTAACCCTGACCCTGACCCTGATATGGACCATGACACAAAACATAACAATGATTCTAACCCTACAACTAACCCATAAAACTAATGCAGACCCTGACCCTAAACCAGTGTAACCCTAATCCTCAAATTAATTCTAATTCTCACCCCAAACCCATACTTTAAACCTATCCCTGAATTTATCCCTGAATCTGACCTGACCCTTACCCTGAACTTTGCCAAAACTTGACCCTGATCCGAATTTTGACCCTAAACAGAACCCTGGCCCTGACCCTAAACTGAACCCTGGCCCTGACCCTAAACCTGACCCTAATACTTTCACTGACACTGACCATAAACCTAACTCTGACCCAGACCGTGAGCCTGACCAGAACTCTAACCCTAAAGCTAAACTAAGTCAGGACCCTAATCATAACCCAGAATCTAAACATAAAGCAGGCCTTATTCTAACCATGACCATAATCCTGAACTGGACCCTAACCATAACACTGAACATGACACCAAACCTATCCCTGACCCTGACCCTTACTCTGAAACTAACCCTAACCCTGGCACTGACTGTGAGCCTGACCATAAACCTAACCCTGAACCTAACCCTAACCCTGACCCCTACACTACGCCTAACGATAACCCTGCCCCTAACAATGTCTAACCCTAACCCTGAACCTAACTATAACCCTAAAATTAACCCGGTCCTAAAAATAACGGAAAACGCTGACCCTGACTCTGACTGTGAGCCTGACCATAAACCTAACCCTAACCCTAAACCTAACCCTAACCCTAACCCTAACCCTAACCCTAACCCGTACCCTAACCCGTACCCTAACCCTAACCCGTACCCTGACCCGTACCCTAACCCTAACCCGTACCCTAACCCTAACCCTAACCCGTACCCTAACCCTAACCCTAACCCTAACCCTAAGCCTAAGCCTAACCCTAACCCTAAGCCTGACACAGTCCTAAGCCTGACCCTAACCCTAACCCTAACCCTGACCGTGACTGTGTTCCCGACCCTAACCGCAATCCTTAAGGTAACCCTATCCCTGATCTAATGCCAACCACGATCCTAAACCTAATGCTGAGGCTAAGCATAAAACTAAACCCTACCCTAACCCAAAACCTAACCCTAACCTTAAGGCTGTCTAACCCTAACCGAACCATAACCCTACTTCTAAACCTAATCCTAACTCCAAACCCAAACCTTTCCCCTAAATCTAATCCTGAAACTGAACCGTATATTGACCCCAATCCAAATCCTGACCCTGACCATAAACCGGACCCCGGCCCAGACCTTCACCAGATCCTGACCCTAAACCTAACCCTGACAATAGCACTGACCCAAAACTAACCCTGTCCTTGAGCTGAACGTGGACCCTAAACCAAAACCAGATCCTGACCCTAAACCTGACACTGGCTCTGAACTTCACCCTGACCCTGACCCAGACCCTGAACATAAACCTAAACCTGACCCTAACGGTGACCCTACACTGACCCTAACACTAACCCTGAAGCTGACTGTGATTCTGACCCTAACTGTAACCCTAAAGGTAACCCTGACCCTGACCCTGATATGGACCATGACACAAAACATAACAATGATTCTAACCCTACAACTAACCCATAAAACTAATGCAGACCCTGACCCTAAACCAGTGTAACCCTAATCCTCAAATTAATTCTAATTCTCACCCCAAACCCATACTTTAAACCTATCCTTGAATTTATCCCTGAATCTGACCTGACCCTTACCCTGAACTTTGCCAAAACTTGACCCTGATCCGAATTTTGACCCTAAACAGAACCCTGGCCCTGACCCTAAACTGAACCCTGGCCCTGACCCTAAACCTGACCCTAATACTTTCACTGACACTGACCATAAACCTAACTCTGACCCAGACCGTGAGCCTGACCAGAACTCTAACCCTAAAGCTAAACTAAGTCAGGACCCTAATCATAACCCAGAATCTAAACATAAAGCAGGCCTTATTCTAACCATGACCATAATCCTGAACTGGACCCTAACCATAACACTGAACATGACACCAAACCTATCCCTGACCCTGACCCTTACTCTGAAACTAACCCTAAACCTGACACTGACTGTGAGCCTGACCATAAACCTAACCCTGAACCTAACCCTAACCCTGACCCCTACACTACGCCTAACGATAACCCTGCCCCTAACAATGTCTAACCCTAACCCTGAACCTAACTATAACCCTAAAATTAACCCGGTCCTAAAACTAACTGAAAACGCTGACCCTGACTCTGACTGTGAGCCTGACCATAAACCTAACCCTAACCCTAAACCTAACCCTAACCCTAACCCGTACCCTAACCCGTACCCTAACCCTAACCCGTACCCTAACCCGTACCCTAACCCTAACCCTTACCCTAACCCTAACCCATACACTAACCCTAACCCTAACCCGTACCCTAACCCTAACCCTAACCCTAACCCTAACCCTAAGCCTGACACAGTCCTAAGCCTGACCCTAACCCTAACCCTAACCCTGACCGTGACTGTGTTCCCGACCCTAACCGCAATCCTTAAGGTAACCCTATCCCTGATCTAATGCCAACCACGATCCTAAACCTAATGCTGAGGCTAAACATAAAACTAAACCCTACCCTAACCCAAAACCTAACCCTAACCTTAAGGCTGTCTAACCCTAACCGAACCATAACCCTACTTCTAAACCTAATCCTAACTCCAAACCCAAACCTTTCCCCTAAATCTAATCCTGAAACTGAACCGTATATTGACCCCAATCCAAATCCTGACCCTGACCATAAACCGGACCCCGGCCCAGACCTTCACCAGATCCTGACCCTAAACCTAACCCTGACAATAGCACTGACCCAAAACTAACCCTGTCCTTGAGCTGAACGTGGACCCTAAACCAAAACCAGATCCTGACCCTAAACCTGACACTGGCTCTGAACTACACCCTGACCCTGACCCAGACCCTGAACATAAACCTAAACCTGACCCTAACGGTGACCCTACACTGACCCTAACACTAACCCTGAAGCTGACTGTGATTCTGACCCTAACTGTAACCCTAAAGGTAACCCTGACCCTGACCCTGATATGGACCATGACACAAAACATAACAATGATTCTAACCCTACAACTAACCCATAAAACTAATGCAGACCCTGACCCTAAACCAGTGTAACCCTAATCCTCAAATTAATTCTAATTCTCACCCCAAACCCATACTTTAAACCTATCCCTGAATTTATCCCTGAATCTGACCTGACCCTTACCCTGAACTTTGCCAAAACTTGACCCTGATCCGAATTTTGACCCTAAACAGAACCCTGGCCCTGACCCTAAACTGAACCCTGGCCCTGACCCTAAACCTGACCCTAATACTTTCACTGACACTGACCATAAACCTAACTCTGACCCAGACCGTGAGCCTGACCAGAACTCTAACCCTAAAGCTAAACTAAGTCAGGACCCTAATCATAACCCAGAATCTAAACATAAAGCAGGCCTTATTCTAACCATGACCATAATCCTGAACTGGACCCTAACCATAACACTGAACATGACACCAAACCTATCCCTGACCCTGACCCTTACTCTGAAACTAACCCTAACCCTGGCACTGACTGTGAGCCTGACCATAAACCTAACCCTGAACCTAACCCTAACCCTGACCCCTACACTACGCCTAACGATAACCCTGCCCCTAACAATGTCTAACCCTAACCCTGAACCTAACTATAACCCTAAAATTAACCCGGTCCTAAAAATAACTGAAAACGCTGATCCTGACTCTGACTGTGAGCCTGACCATAAACCTAACCCTAACCCTAAACCTAACCCTAACCCTAACCCTAACCCTAACCCTAACCCTAACCCGTACCCTAAACCGTACCCTAACCCGTACCCTAAACCTGACCCGTACACTAACCCTAACCCATACCCTAACCCTAACCCGTACCCTAACCCTAACCCTAACCCTAACCCTAAGCCTAACCCTAACCCTAACCCTAACACTAAGCCTGACACAGTCCTAAGCCTGACCCTAACCCTAACCCTAACCCTGACCGTGACTGTGTTCCCGACCCTAACCGCAATCCTTAAGGTAACCCTATCCCTGATCTAATGCCAACCACGATCCTAAACCTAATGCTGAGGCTAAACATAAAACTAAACCCTACCCTAACCCAAAACCTAACCCTAACCTTAAGGCTGTCTAACCCTAACCGAACCATAACCCTACTTCTAAACCTAATCCTAACTCCAAACCCAAACCTTTCCCCTAAATCTAATCCTGAAACTGAACCGTATATTGACCCCAATCCAAATCCTGACCCTGACCATAAACCGGACCCCGGCCCAGACCTTCACCAGATCCTGACCCTAAACCTAACCCTGACAATAGCACTGACCCAAAACTAACCCTGTCCTTGAGCTGAACGTGGACCCTAAACCAAAACCAGATCCTGACCCTAAACCTGACACTGGCTCTGAACTTCACCCTGACCCTGACCCAGACCCTGAACATAAACCTAAACCTGACCCTAACGGTGACCCTACACTGACCCTAACACTAACCCTGAAGCTGACTGTGATTCTGACCCTAACTGTAACCCTAAAGGTAACCCTGACCCTGACCCTGATATGGACCATGACACAAAACATAACAATGATTCTAACCCTACAACTAACCCATAAGACTAATGCAGAACCTGACCCTAAACCAGTGTAACCCTTATCCTCAAATTAATTCTAATTCTCACCCCAAACCCATACTTTAAACCTATCCCTGAATTTATCCCTGAATCTGACCTGACCCTTACCCTGAACTTTGCCAAAACTTGACCCTGATCCGAATTTTGACCCTAAACAGAACCCTGGCCCTGACCCTAAACTGAACCCTGGCCCTGACCCTAAACCTGACCCTAATACTTTCACTGACACTGACCATAAACCTAACTCTGACCCAGACCGTGAGCCTGACCAGAACTCTAACCCTAAAGCTAAACTAAGTCAGGACCCTAATCATAACCCAGAATCTAAACATAAAGCAGGCCTTATTCTAACCATGACCATAATCCTGAACTGGACCCTAACCATAACACTGAACATGACACCAAACCTATCCCTGACCCTGACCCTTACTCTGAAACTAACCCTAACCCTGACACTGAATGTGAGCCTGACCATAAACCTAACCCTGATCCTAACCCTAACCCTGACCCCTACACTACGCCTAACGATAACCCTGCCCCTAACAATGTCTAACCCTAACCCTGAACCTAACTATAACCCTAAAATTAACCCGGTCCTAAAACTAACTGAAAACGCTGACCCTGACTCTGACTGTGAGCCTGACCATAAACCTAACCCTAACCCTAAACCTAACCCTAACCCTAACCCGTACCCTAACCCGTACCCTAACCCTAACCCGTACCCTAACCCGTACCCTAACCCTAACCCATACCCTAACCCTAACCCGTACCCTAACCCTAACCCTAACCCGTACCCTAACCCTAACCCTAACCCTAACCCTTAGCCTAACCCTAACCCTAACCCTAACCCTAAGCCTGACACAGTCCTAAGCCTGACCCTAACCCTAACCCTAACCCTGACCGTGACTGTGTTCCCGACCCTAACCGCAATCCTTAAGGTAACCCTATCCCTGATCTAATGCCAACCACGATCCTAAACCTAATGCTGAGGCTAAACATAAAACTAAACCCTACCCTAACCCAAAACCTAACCCTAACCTTAAGGCTGTCTAACCCTAACCGAACCATAACCCTACTTCTAAACCTAATCCTAACTCCAAACCCAAACCTTTCCCCTAAATCTAATCCTGAAACTGAACCGTATATTGACCCCAATCCAAATCCTGACCCTGACCATAAACCGGACCCCGGCCCAGACCTTCACCAGATCCTGACCCTAAACCTAACCCTGACAATAGCACTGACCCAAAACTAACCCTGTCCTTGAGCTGAACGTGGACCCTAAACCAAAACCAGATCCTGACCCTAAACCTGACACTGGCTCTGAACTTCACCCTGACCCTGACCCAGACCCTGAACATAAACCTAAACCTGACCCTAACGGTGACCCTACACTGACCCTAACACTAACCCTGAAGCTGACTGTGATTCTGACCCTAACTGTAACCCTAAAGGTAACCCTGACCCTGACCCTGATATGGACCATGACACAAAACATAACAATGATTCTAACCCTACAACTAACCCATAAAACTAATGCAGACCCTGACCCTAAACCAGTGTAACCCTAATCCTCAAATTAATTCTAATTCTCACCCCAAACCCATACTTTAAACCTATCCCTGAATTTATCCCTGAATCTGACCTGACCCTTACCCTGAACTTTGCCAAAACTTGACCCTGATCCGAATTTTGACCCTAAACAGAACCCTGGCCCTGACCCTAAACTGAACCCTGGCCCTGACCCTAAACCTGACCCTAATACTTTCACTGACACTGACCATAAACCTAACTCTGACCCAGACCGTGAGCCTGACCAGAACTCTAACCCTAAAGCTAAACTAAGTCAGGACCCTAATCATAACCCAGAATCTAAACATAAAGCAGGCCTTATTCTAACCATGACCATAATCCTGAACTGGACCCTAACCATAACACTGAACATGACACCAAACCTATCCCTGACCCTGACCCTTACTCTGAAACTAACCCTAACCCTGGCACTGACTGTGAGCCTAACCATAAACCTAACCCTGAACCTAACCCTAACCCTGACCCCTACACTACGCCTAACGATAACCCTGCCCCTAACAATGTCTAACCCTAACCCTGAACCTAACTATAACCCTAAAATTAACCCGGTCCTAAAAATAACTGAAAACGCTGACCCTGACTCTGACTGTGAGCCTGACCATAAACCTAACCCTAACCCTAAACCTAACCCTAACCCTAACCCTAACCCTAACCCTAACCCTAACGCGTACCCTAACCCGTACCCTAACCTGTACCCTAAACCTGACCCGTACACTAACCCTAACCCATACCCTAACCCTAACCCGTACCCCAACCCTATCCCTAACCCTAACCCTAAGCCTAACCCTAACCCTAACCCTAACCCTAAGCCTGACACAGTCCTAAGCCTGACCCTAACCCTAACCCTAACCCTGACCGTGACTGTGTTCCCGACCCTAACCGCAATCCTTAAGGTAACCCTATCCCTGATCTAATGCCAACCACGATCCTAAACCTAATGCTGAGGCTAAACATAAAACTAAACCCTACCCTAACCCAAAACCTAACCCTAACCTTAAGGCTGTCTAACCCTAACCGAACCATAACCCTACTTCTAAACCTAATCCTAACTCCAAACCCAAACCTTTCCCCTAAATCTAATCCTGAAACTGAACCGTATATTGACCCCAATCCAAATCCTGACCCTGACCATAAACCGGACCCCGGCCCAGACCTTCACCAGATCCTGACCCTAAACCTAACCCTGACAATAGCACTGACCCAAAACTAACCCTGTCCTTGAGCTGAACGTGGACCCTAAACCAAAACCAGATCCTGACCCTAAACCTGACACTGGCTCTGAACTTCACCCTGACCCTGACCCAGACCCTGAACATAAACCTAAACCTGACCCTAACGGTGACCCTACACTGACCCTAACACTAACCCTGAAGCTGACTGTGATTCTGACCCTAACTGTAACCCTAAAGGTAACCCTGACCCTGACCCTGATATGGACCATGACACAAAACATAACAATGATTCTAACCCTACAACTAACCCATAAAACTAATGCAGACCCTGACCCTAAACCAGTGTAACCCTAATCCTCAAATTAATTCTAATTCTCACCCCAAACCCATACTTTAAACCTATCCCTGAATTTATCCCTGAATCTGACCTGACCCTTACCCTGAACTTTGCCAAAACTTGACCCTGATCCGAATTTTGACCCTAAACAGAACCCTGGCCCTGACCCTAAACTGAACCCTGGCCCTGACCCTAAACCTGACCCTAATACTTTCACTGACACTGACCATAAACCTAACTCTGACCCAGACCGTGAGCCTGACCAGAACTCTAACCCTAAAGCTAAACTAAGTCAGGACCCTAATCATAACCCAGAATCTAAACATAAAGCAGGCCTTATTCTAACCATGACCATAATCCTGAACTGGACCCTAACCATAACACTGAACATGACACCAAACCTATCCCTGACCCTGACCCTTACTCTGAAACTAACCCTAACCCTGGCACTGACTGTGAGCCTGACCATAAACCTAACCCTGAACCTAACCCTAACCCTGACCCCTACACTACGCCTAACGATAACCCTGCCCCTAACAATGTCTAACCCTAACCCTGAACCTAACTATAACCCTAAAATTAACCCGGTCCTAAAAATAACTGAAAACGCTGATCCTGACTCTGACTGTGAGCCTGACCATAAACCTAACCCTAACCCTAAACCTAACCCTAACCCTAACCCTAACCCTAACCCTAACCCTAACCCTAACCCGTACCCTAACCCTAACCCGTACCCTAACCCTAACCCGTACCCTAACCCGTACCCTAACCCTAACCCTAACCCTAACTCTAAGCCTAACCCTAACCCTAACCCTAACCCTAAGCCTGACACAGTCCTAAGCCTGACCCTAACCCTAACCCTAACCCTGACCGTGACTGTGTTCCCGACCCTAACCGCAATCCTTAAGGTAACCCTATCCCTGATCTAATGCCAACCACGATCCTAAACCTAATGCTGAGGCTAAACATAAAACTAAACCCTACCCTAACCCAAAACCTAACCCTAACCTTAAGGCTGTCTAACCCTAACCGAACCATAACCCTACTTCTAAACCTAATCCTAACTCCAAACCCAAACCTTTCCCCTAAATCTAATCCTGAAACTGAACCGTATATTGACCCCAATCCAAATCCTGACCCTGACCATAAACCGGACCCCGGCCCAGACCTTCACCAGATCCTGACCCTAAACCTAACCCTGACAATAGCACTGACCCAAAACTAACCCTGTCCTTGAGCTGAACGTGGACCCTAAACCAAAACCAGATCCTGACCCTAAACCTGACACTGGCTCTGAACTTCACCCTGACCCTGACCCAGACCCTGAACATAAACCTAAACCTGACCCTAACGGTGACCCTACACTGACCCTAACACTAACCCTGAAGCTGACTGTGATTCTGACCCTAACTGTAACCCTAAAGGTAACCCTGACCCTGACCCTGATATGGACCATGACACAAAACATAACAATGATTCTAACCCTACAACTAACCCATAAAACTAATGCAGACCCTGACCCTAAACCAGTGTAACCCTAATCCTCAAATTAATTCTAATTCTCACCCCAAACCCATACTTTAAACCTATCCCTGAATTTATCCCTGAATCTGACCTGACCCTTACCCTGAACTTTGCCAAAACTTGACCCTGATCCGAATTTTGACCCTAAACAGAACCCTGGCCCTGACCCTAAACTGAACCCTGGCCCTGACCCTAAACCTGACCCTAATACTTTCACTGACACTGACCATAAACCTAACTCTGACCCAGACCGTGAGCCTGACCAGAACTCTAACCCTAAAGCTAAACTAAGTCAGGACCCTAATCATAACCCAGAATCTAAACATAAAGCAGGCCTTATTCTAACCATGACAATAATCCTGAACTGGACCCTAACCATAACACTGAACATGACACCAAACCTATCCCTGACCCTGACCCTTACTCTGAAACTAACCCTAACCCTGACACTGACTGTGAGCCTGACCATAAACCCAACCCTGAACCTAACCCTAACCCTGACCCCTACACTACGCCTAACGATAACCCTGCCCCTAACAATGTCTAACCCTAACCCTGAACCTAACTATAACCCTAAAATTAACCCGGTCCTAAAACTAACTGAAAACGCTGACCCTGACTCTGACTGTGAGCCTGACCATAAACCTAACCCTAACCCGTACCCTAAACCTAACCCTAACCCTAAACCGTACCCTAACCCTAACCCTAACCCGTACCCTAACCCGTACCCTAACCCTAACCCGTACCCTAACCCGTACCCTAACTCTAACCCGTACCCTAACCCTAACCCGTATCCTAACCCTAACCCTAACCCGTACCCTAACCCTAACCCTAACCCTATCCCTAACCCTAAGCCTAACCCTAACCCTAACCCTAAGCCTGACACAGTCCTTAGCCTGACCCTAACCCTAACCCTAACCCTGACCGTGACTGTGTTCCCGACCCTAACCGCAATCCTTAAGGTAACCCTATCCCTGATCTAATGCCAACCACGGTCCTAAACCTAATGCTGAGGCTAAACATAAAACTAAACCCTACCCTAACCCAAAACCTAACCCTAACCTTAAGGCTGTCTAACCCTAACCGAACCATAACCCTACTTCTAAACCTAATCCTAACTCCAAACCCAAACCTTTCCCCTAAATCTAATCCTGAAACTGAACCGTATATTGACCCCAATCCAAATCCTGACCCCGACCATAAACCGGACCCCGGCCCAGACCTTCACCAGATCCTGACCCTAAACCTAACCCTGACAATAGCACTGACCCAAAACTAACCCTGTCCTTGTGCTGAACTTGGACCCTAAACCAAAACCAGATCCTGACCCTAAACCTGACACTGGCTCTGAACTTCACCCTGACCCTGACCCAGACCCTGAACATAAACCTAAACCTGACCCTAACGGTGACCCTACACTGACCCTAACACTAACCCTGAAGCTGACTGTGATTCTGACCCTAACTGTAACCCTAAAGGTAACCCTGACCCTGACCCTGATATGGACCATGACACAAAACATAACAATGATTCTAACCCTACAACTAACCCATAAAACTAATGCAGACCCTGACCCTAAACCAGTGTAACCCTAATCCTCAAATTAATTCTAATTCTCACCCCAAACCCATACTTTAAACCTATCCTTGAATTTATCCCTGAATCTGACCTGACCCTTACCCTGAACTTTGCCAAAACTTGACCCTGATCCGAATTTTGACCCTAAACAGAACCCTGGCCCTGACCCTAAACTGAACCCTGGCCCTGACCCTAAACCTGACCCTAATACTTTCACTGACACTGACCATAAACCTAACTCTGACCCAGACCGTGAGCCTGACCAGAACTCTAACCCTAAAGCTAAACTAAGTCAGGACCCTAATCATAACCCAGAATCTAAACATAAAGCAGGCCTTATTCTAACCATGACCATAATCCTGAACTGGACCCTAACCATAACACTGAACATGACACCAAACCTATCCCTGACCCTGACCCTTACTCTGAAACTAACCCTAAACCTGACACTGACTGTGAGCCTGACCATAAACCTAACCCTGAACCTAACCCTAACCCTGACCCCTACACTACGCCTAACGATAACCCTGCCCCTAACAATGTCTAACCCTAACCCTGAACCTAACTATAACCCTAAAATTAACCCGGTCCTAAAACTAACTGAAAACGCTGACCCTGACTCTGACTGTGAGCCTGACCATAAACCTAACCCTAACCCTAAACCTAACCCGTACCCTAACCCGTACCCTAACCCGTACCCTAACCCTAACCCGTACCCTAACCCGTACCCTAACCCTAACCCTTACCCTAACCCTAACCCATACACTAACCCTAACCCTAACCCGTACCCTAACCCTAACCCTAACCCTAACCCTAACCCTAAGCCTGACACAGTCCTAAGCCTGACCCTAACCCTAACCCTAACCCTGACCGTGACTGTGTTCCCGACCCTAACCGCAATCCTTAAGGTAACCCTATCCCTGATCTAATGCCAACCACGATCCTAAACCTAATGCTGAGGCTAAACATAAAACTAAACCCTACCCTAACCCAAAACCTAACCCTAACCTTAAGGCTGTCTAACCCTAACCGAACCATAACCCTACTTCTAAACCTAATCCTAACTCCAAACCCAAACCTTTCCCCTAAATCTAATCCTGAAACTGAACCGTATATTGACCCCAATCCAAATCCTGACCCTGACCATAAACCGGACCCCGGCCCAGACCTTCACCAGATCCTGACCCTAAACCTAACCCTGACAATAGCACTGACCCAAAACTAACCCTGTCCTTGAGCTGAACGTGGACCCTAAACCAAAACCAGATCCTGACCCTAAACCTGACACTGGCTCTGAACTACACCCTGACCCTGACCCAGACCCTGAACATAAACCTAAACCTGACCCTAACGGTGACCCTACACTGACCCTAACACTAACCCTGAAGCTGACTGTGATTCTGACCCTAACTGTAACCCTAAAGGTAACCCTGACCCTGACCCTGATATGGACCATGACACAAAACATAACAATGATTCTAACCCTACAACTAACCCATAAAACTAATGCAGACCCTGACCCTAAACCAGTGTAACCCTAATCCTCAAATTAATTCTAATTCTCACCCCAAACCCATACTTTAAACCTATCCCTGAATTTATCCCTGAATCTGACCTGACCCTTACCCTGAACTTTGCCAAAACTTGACCCTGATCCGAATTTTGACCCTAAACAGAACCCTGGCCCTGACCCTAAACTGAACCCTGGCCCTGACCCTAAACCTGACCCTAATACTTTCACTGACACTGACCATAAACCTAACTCTGACCCAGACCGTGAGCCTGACCAGAACTCTAACCCTAAAGCTAAACTAAGTCAGGACCCTAATCATAACCCAGAATCTAAACATAAAGCAGGCCTTATTCTAACCATGACCATAATCCTGAACTGGACCCTAACCATAACACTGAACATGACACCAAACCTATCCCTGACCCTGACCCTTACTCTGAAACTAACCCTAACCCTGGCACTGACTGTGAGCCTGACCATAAACCTAACCCTGAACCTAACCCTAACCCTGACCCCTACACTACGCCTAACGATAACCCTGCCCCTAACAATGTCTAACCCTAACCCTGAACCTAACTATAACCCTAAAATTAACCCGGTCCTAAAAATAACTGAAAACGCTGATCCTGACTCTGACTGTGAGCCTGACCATAAACCTAACCCTAACCCTAAACCTAACCCTAACCCTAACCCTAACCCTAACCCTAACCCTAACCCGTACCCTAAACCGTACCCTAACCCGTACCCTAAACCTGACCCGTACACTAACCCTAACCCATACCCTAACCCTAACCCGTACCCTAAACCTAACCCTAACCCTAAACCGTACCCTAACCCGTACCCTATCCCGTACCCTAACCCGTACCCTAACCCTAACCCGTACCCTAACCCGTACCCTAACCCTAACCCGTACCCTAACCCTAACCCGTATCCTAACCCTAACCCTAACCCGTACCCTAACCCGTACCCTAACCCGTACCCTAACCCCAACCCGTACCCTAACCCTAACCCGTACCCTAACCCTAACCCTAACCCGTACCCTAACCCTAACCCTAACCCTAAACCTAACCCTAACCCTAAGCCTAACCCTAACCCTAACCCTAAGCCTGACACAGTCCTAAGCCTGACCCTAACCCTAACCCTAACCCTGACCGTGACTGTGTTCCCGACCCTAACCGCAATCCTTAAGGTAACCCTATCCCTGATCTAATGCCAACCACGATCCTAAACCTAATGCTGAGGCTAAACATAAAACTAAACCCTACCCTAACCCAAAACCTAACCCTAACCTTAAGGCTGTCTAACCCTAACCGAACCATAACCCTACTTCTAAACCTAATCCTAACTCCAAACCCAAACCTTTCCCCTAAATCTAATCCTGAAACTGAACCGTATATTGACCCCAATCCAAATCCTGACCCTGACCATAAACCGGACCCCGGCCCAGACCTTCACCAGATCCTGACCCTAAACCTAACCCTGACAATAGCACTGACCCAAAACTAACCCTGTCCTTGAGCTGAACGTGGACCCTAAACCAAAACCAGATCCTGACCCTAAACCTGACACTGGCTCTGAACTTCACCCTGACCCTGACCCAGACCCTGAACATAAACCTAAACCTGACCCTAACGGTGACCCTACACTGACCCTAACACTAACCCTGAAGCTGACTGTGATTCTGACCCTAACTGTAACCCTAAAGGTAACCCTGACCCTGACCCTGATATGGACCATGACACAAAACATAACAATGATTCTAACCCTACAACTAACCCATAAAACTAATGCAGACCCTGACCCTAAACCAGTGTAACCCTAATCCTCAAATTAATTCTAATTCTCACCCCAAACCCATACTTTAAACCTATCCCTGAATTTATCCCTGAATCTGACCTGACCCTTACCCTGAACTTTGCCAAAACTTGACCCTGATCCGAATTTTGACCCTAAACAGAACCCTGGCCCTGACCCTAAACTGAACCCTGGCCCTGACCCTAAACCTGACCCTAATACTTTCACTGACACTGACCATAAACCTAACTCTGACCCAGACCGTGAGCCTGACCAGAACTCTAACCCTAAAGCTAAACTAAGTCAGGACCCTAATCATAACCCAGAATCTAAACATAAAGCAGGCCTTATTCTAACCATGACCATAATCCTGAACTGGACCCTAACCATAACACTGAATATGACACCAAACCTATCCCTGACCCTGACCCTTACTCTGAAACTAACCCTAAATCTGACACTGAATGTGAGCCTGACCATAAACCTAACCCTGATCCTAACCCTAACCCTGACCCCTACACTACGCCTAACGATAACCCTGCCCCTAACAATGTCTAACCCTAACCCTGAACCTAACTATAACCCTAAAATTAACCCGGTCCTAAAACTAACTGAAAACGCTGACCCTGACACTGACTGTGAGCCTGACCATAAACCTAACCCTAACCCTAAACCTAACCCTAACCCTAACCCGTACCCTAACCCGTACCCTAACCCTAACCCGTACCCTAACCCGTACCCTAACCCTAACCCGTACCCTAACCCTAACCCGTACCCTAACCCTAACCCTAACCCTAACCCTAACCCTAACCCTAAGCCTAACCCTAACCCTAACCCTAACCCTAAGCCTGACACAGTCCTAAGCCTGACCCTAACCCTAACCCTAACCCTGACCGTGACTGTGTTCCCGACCCTAACCGCAATCCTTAAGGTAACCCTATCCCTGATCTAATGCCAACCACGATCCTAAACCTAATGCTGAGGCTAAACATAAAACTAAACCCTACCCTAACCCAAAACCTAACCCTAACCTTAAGGCTGTCTAACCCTAACCGAACCATAACCCTACTTCTAAACCTAATCCTAACTCCAAACCCTAACCTTTCCCCTAAATCTAATCCTGAAACTGAACCGTATATTGACCCCAATCCAAATCCTGACCCTGACCATAAACCGGACCCCGGCCCAGACCTTCACCAGATCCTGACCCTAAACCTAACCCTGACAATAGCACTGACCCAAAACTAACCCTGTCCTTGAGCTGAACGTGGACCCTAAACCAAATCCAGATCCTGACCCTAAACCTGACACTGGCTCTGAACTTCACCCTGACCCTGACCCAGACCCTGAACATAAACCTAAACCTGACCCTAACGGTGACCCTACACTGACCCTAACACTAACCCTGAAGCTGACTGTGATTCTGACCCTAACTGTAACCCTAAAGGTAACCCTGACCCTGACCCTGATATGGACCATGACACAAAACATAACAATGATTCTAACCCTACAACTAACCCATAAAACTAATGCAGACCCTGACCCTAAACCAGTGTAACCCTAATCCTCAAATTAATTCTAATTCTCACCCCAAACCCATACTTTAAACCTATCCCTGAATTTATCCCTGAATCTGACCTGACCCTTACCCTGAACTTTGCCAAAACTTGACCCTGATCCGAATTTTGACCCTAAACAGAACCCTGGCCCTGACCCTAAACTGAACCCTGGCCCTGACCCTAAACCTGACCCTAATACTTTCACTGACACTGACCATAAACCTAACTCTGACCCAGACCGTGAGCCTGACCAGAACTCTAACCCTAAAGCTAAACTAAGTCAGGACCCTAATCATAACCCAGAATCTAAACATAAAGCAGGCCTTATTCTAACCATGACCATAATCCTGAACTGGACCCTAACCATAACACTGAATATGACACCAAACCTATCCCTGACCCTGACCCTTACTCTGAAACTAACCCTAAATCTGACACTGAATGTGAGCCTGACCATAAACCTAACCCTGATCCTAACCCTAACCCTGACCCCTACACTACGCCTAACGATAACCCTGCCCCTAACAATGTCTAACCCTAACCCTGAACCTAACTATAACCCTAAAATTAACCCGGTCCTAAAACTAACTGAAAACGCTGACCCTGACACTGACTGTGAGCCTGACCATAAACCTAACCCTAACCCTAAACCTAACCCTAACCCTAACCCGTACCCTAACCCGTACCCTAACCCTAACCCGTACCCTAACCCGTACCCTAACCCTAACCCGTACCCTAACCCTAACCCGTACCCTAACCCTAACCCTAACCCTAACCCTAACCCTAACCCTAAGCCTAACCCTAACCCTAACCCTAACCCTAAGCCTGACACAGTCCTAAGCCTGACCCTAACCCTAACCCTAACCCTGACCGTGACTGTGTTCCCGACCCTAACTGCAATCCTTAAGGTAACCCTATCCCTGATCTAATGCCAACCACGATCCTAAACCTAATGCCTAGGCTAAACATAAAACTAAACCCTACCCTAACCCAAAACCTAACCCTAACCTTAAGGCTGTCTAACCCTAACCGAACCATAACCCTACTTCTAAACCTAATCCTAACTCCAAACCCAAACCTTTCCCCTAAATCTAATCCTGAAACTGAACCGTATATTGACCCCAATCCAAATCCTGACCCTGACCATAAACCGGACCCCGGCCCAGACCTTCACCAGATCCTGACCCTAAACCTAACCCTGACAATAGCACTGACCCAAAACTAACCCTGTCCTTGAGCTGAACGTGGACCCTAAACCAAAACCAGATCCTGACCCTAAACCTGACACTGGCTCTGAACTTCACCCTGACCCTGACCCAGACCCTGAACATAAACCTAAACCTGACCCTAACGGTGACCCTACACTGACCCTAACACTAACCCTGAAGCTGACTGTGATTCTGACCCTAACTGTAACCCTAAAGGTAACCCTGACCCTGACCCTGATATGGACCATGACACAAAACATAACAATGATTCTAACCCTACAACTAACCCATAAAACTAATGCAGACCCTGACCCTAAACCAGTGTAACCCTAATCCTCAAATTAATTCTAATTCTCACCCCAAACCCATACTTTAAACCTATCCCTGAATTTATCCCTGAATCTGACCTGACCCTTACCCTGAACTTTGCCAAAACTTGACCCTGATCCGAATTTTGACCCTAAACAGAACCCTGGCCCTGACCCTAAACTGAACCCTGGCCCTGACCCTAAACCTGACCCTAATACTTTCACTGACACTGACCATAAACCTAACTCTGACCCAGACCGTGAGCCTGACCAGAACTCTAACCCTAAAGCTAAACTAAGTCAGGACCCTAATCATAACCCAGAATCTAAACATAAAGCAGGCCTTATTCTAACCATGACCATAATCCTGAACTGGACCCTAACCATAACACTGAACATGACACCAAACCTATCCCTGACCCTGACCCTTACTCTGAAACTAACCCTAACCCTGGCACTGACTGTGAGCCTGACCATAAACCTAACCCTGAACCTAACCCTAACCCTGACCCCTACACTACGCCTAACGATAACCCTGCCCCTAACAACGTCTAACCCTAACCCTGAACCTAACTATAACCCTAAAATTAACCCGGTCCTAAAAATAACTGAAAACGCTGACCCTGACTCTGACTGTGAGCCTGACCATAAACCTAACCCTAACCCTAAACCTAACCCTAAACCTAACCCTAACCCTAACCCTAACCCTAACCCGTACCCTAACCCGTACCCTAACCCGTACCCTAACCCGTACCCTAACCCTAACCCGTACCCTAACCCGTACCCTAACCCTAACCCGTACCCTAACCCTAACGCGTACCCTAACCCTAACCCGTACCCTAACCCGTACCCTAACCCTAACCCTAACCCTAACCCTAAGCCTAACCCTAACCCTAACCCTAAGCCTGACACAGTCCTAAGCCTGACCCTAACCCTAACCCTAAGCCTGACCGTGACTGTGTTCCCGACCCTAACCGCAATCCTTAAGGTAACCCTATCCCTGATCTAATGCCAACCACGATCCTAAACCTAATGCTGAGGCTAAACATAAAACTAAACCCTACCCTAACCCAAAACCTAACCCTAACCTTAAGGCTGTCTAACCCTAACCGAACCATAACCCTACTTCTAAACCTAATCCTAACTCCAAACCCAAACCTTTCCCCTAAATCTAATCCTGAAACTGAACCGTATATTGACCCCAATCCAAATCCTGACCCTGACCATAAACCGGACCCCGGCCCAGACCTTCACCAGATCCTGACCCTAAACCTAACCCTGACAATAGCACTGACCCAAAACTAACCCTGTCCTTGAGCTGAACGTGGACCCTAAACCAAAACCAGATCCTGACCCTAAACCTGACACTGGCTCTGAACTTCACCCTGACCCTGACCCAGACCCTGAACATAAACCTAAACCTGACCCTAACGGTGACCCTACACTGACCCTAACACTAACCCTGAAGCTGACTGTGATTCTGACCCTAACTGTAACCCTAAAGGTAACCCTGACCCTGACCCTGATATGGACCATGACACAAAACATAACAATGATTCTAACCCTACAACTAACCCATAAAACTAATGCAGACCCTGACCCTAAACCAGTGTAACCCTAATCCTCAAATTAATTCTAATTCTCACCCCAAACCCATACTTTAAACCTATCCCTGAATTTATCCCTGAATCTGACCTGACCCTTACCCTGAACTTTGCCAAAACTTGACCCTGATCCGAATTTTGACCCTAAACAGAACCCTGGCCCTGACCCTAAACTGAACCCTGGCCCTGACCCTAAACCTGACCCTAATACTTTCACTGACACTGACCATAAACCTAACTCTGACCCAGACCGTGAGCCTGACCAGAACTCTAACCCTAAAGCTAAACTAAGTCAGGACCCTAATCATAACCCAGAATCTAAACATAAAGCAGGCCTTATTCTAACCATGACCATAATCCTGAACTGGACCCTAACCATAACACTGAACATGACACCAAACCTATCCCTGACCCTGACCCTTACTCTGAAACTAACCCTAACCCTGACACTGACTGTGAGCCTGACCATAAACCCAACCCTGAACCTAACCCTAACCCTGACCCCTACACTACGCCTAACGATAACCCTGCCCCTAACAATGTCTAACCCTAACCCTGAACCTAACTATAACCCTAAAATTAACCCGGTCCTAAAACTAACTGAAAACGCTGACCCTGACTCTGACTGTGAGCCTGACCATAAACTTATCCCTAACCCTAACCCTAAACCTAACCCTAACCCTAACCCGTACCCTAACCCGTACCCTAACCCGTACCCTAACCCGTACCCTAACCCTAACCCGTACCCTAACCCGTACCCTAACTCTAACCCGTACCCTAACCCTAACCCGTATCCTAACCCTAACCCTAACCCGTACCCTAACCCTAACCCTAACCCTAACCCTATCCCTAAGCCTAACCCTAACCCTAACCCTAAGCCTGACACAGTCCTTAGCCTGACCCTAACCCTAACCCTAAACCTGACCGTGACTGTGTTCCCGACCCTAACCGCAATCCTTAAAGTAACCCTATCCCTGATCTAATGCCAACCACGGTCCTAAACCTAACGCTGAGGCTAAACATAAAACTAAACCCTACCCTAACCCAAAACCTAACCCTAACCTTAAGGCTGTCTAACCCTAACCGAACCATAACCCTACTTCTAAACCTAATCCTAACTCCAAACCCAAACCTTTCCCCTAAATCTAATCCTGAAACTGAACCGTATATTGACCCCAATCCAAATCCTGACCCTGACCATAAACCGGACCCCGGCCCAGACCTTCACCAGATCCTGACCCTAAACCTAACCCTGACAATAGCACTGACCCAAAACTAACCCTGTCCTTGTGCTGAACGTGGACCCTAAACCAAAACCAGATCCTGACCCTAAACCTGACACTGGCTCTGAACTTCACCCTGACCCTGACCCAGACCCTGAACATAAACCTAAACCTGACCCTAACGGTGACCCTACACTGACCCTAACACTAACCCTGAAGCTGACTGTGATTCTGACCCTAACTGTAACCCTAAAGGTAACCCTGACCCTGACCCTGATATGGACCATGACACAAAACATAACAATGATTCTAACCCTACAACTAACCCATAAAACTAATGCAGACCCTGACCCTAAACCAGTGTAACCCTAATTCTCAAATTAATTCTAATTCTCACCCCAAACCCATACTTTAAACCTATCCCTGAATTTATCCCTGAATCTGACCTGACCCTTACCCTGAACTTTGCCAAAACTTGACCCTGATCCGAATTTTGACCCTAAACAGAACCCTGGCCCTGACCCTAAACTGAACCCTGGCCCTGACCCTAAACCTGACCCTAATACTTTCACTGACACTGACCATAAACCTAACTCTGACCCAGACCGTGAGCCTGACCAGAACTCTAACCCTAAAGCTAAACTAAGTCAGGACCCTAATCATAACCCAGAATCTAAACATAAAGCAGGCCTTATTCTAACCATGACCATAATCCTGAACTGGACCCTAACCATAACACTGAACATGACACCAAACCTATCCCTGACCCTGACCCTTACTCTGAAACTAACCCTAACCCTGACACTGACTGTGAGCCTGACCATAAACCTAACCCTGAACCTAACCCTAACCCTGACCCCTACACTACGCCTAACGATAACCCTGCCCCTAACAATGTCTAACCATAACCCTGAACCTAACTCTAACCCTAAACTTAACCCGGTCCTAAAACTAACTGAAAACGCTGACCCTGACTCTGACTGTGAGCCTGACCATAAACCTAACCCTAACCCTAACCCTAACCCTAACCCTAACCCTGTACCCTAACCCGTACCCTAACCCTAACCCGTACCCTAACCCGTACCCTAACCCTAACCCGTACCCTAACCCTAACCCGTACCCTAACCCTAACCCGTACCCTAACCCTAACCCTAACCCTAACCCGTACCCTAACCCGTACCCTAACCCTAAGCCTAACCCTAACCCTAACCCTAACCCTAAGCCTGACACAGTCCTAAGCCTGATCCTAACCCTAACCCTAAGCCTGACCGTGACTTTGTTCCCGACCCTAACCGCAATCCTTAAGGTAACCCTATCCCTGATCTAATGCCAACCACGATCCTAAACCTAATGCTGAGGCTAAACATAAAACTAAACCCTACCCTAACCCAAAACCTAACCCTAACCTTAAGGCTGTCTAACCCTAACCGAACCATAACCCTACTTCTAAACCTAATCCTAACTCCAAACCCAAACCTTTCCCCTAAATCTAATCCTGAAACTGAACCGTATATTGACCCCAATCCAAATCCTGACCCTGACCATAAACCGGACCCCGGCCCAGACCTTCACCAGATCCTGACCCTAAACCTAACCCTGACAATAGCACTGACCCAAAACTAACCCTGTCCTTGAGCTGAACGTGGACCCTAAACCAAAACCAGATCCTGACCCTAAACCTGACACTGGCTCTGAACTTCACACTGACCCTGACCAAGACCCTGAACATAAACCTAAACCTGACCCTAACGGTGACCCTACACTGACCCTAACACTAACCCTGAAGCTGACTGTGATTCTGACCCTAACTGTAACCCTAAAGGTAACCCTGACCCTGACCCTGATATGGACCATGACACAAAACATAACAATGATTCTAACCCTACAACTAACCCATAAAACTAATGCAGACCCTGACCCTAAACCAGTGTAACCCTAATCCTCAAATTAATTCTAATTCTCACCCCAAACCCATACTTTAAACCTATCCCTGAATTTATCCCTGAATCTGACCTGACCCTTACCCTGAACTTTGCCAAAACTTGACCCTGATCCGAATTTTGACCCTAAACAGAACCCTGGCCCTGACCCTAAACTGAACCCTGGCCCTGACCCTAAACCTGACCCTAATACTTTCACTGACACTGACCATAAACCTAACTCTGACCCAGACCGTGAGCCTGACCAGAACTCTAACCCTAAAGCTAAACTGAGTCAGGACCCTAATCATAACCCAGAATCTAAACATAAAGCAGGCCTTATTCTAACCATGACCATAATCCTGAACTGGACCCTAACCATAACACTGAACATGACACCAAACCTATCCCTGACCCTGACCCTTACTCTGAAACTAACCCTAACCCTGACACTGACTGTGAGCCTGACCATAAACCCAACCCTGAACCTAACCCTAACCCTGACCCCTACACTACGCCTAACGATAACCCTGCCCCTAACAATGTCTAACCCTAACCCTGAACCTAACTATAACCCTAAAATTAACCCGGTCCTAAAACTAACTGAAAACGCTGACCCTGACTCTGACTGTGAGCCTGACCATAAACCTAACCCTAACCCTAACCCTAACCCTAACACGTACCCTAATCCGTACCCTAACCCGTACCCTAACCCTAACCCGTACCCTAACCCGTACCCTAACCCTAACCCGTACCCTAACCCTAACGCGTACCCTAACCCTAACCCGTACCCTAACCCTAACCCTAACCCTAACCCTAAACCTAAGCCTAACCCGAACCCTAACCCTAACCCTAAGCCTGACACAGTCCTAAGCCTGACTCTAACCCTAACCCTAACCCTGACCGTGACTGTGTTCCCGACCCTAACCGCAATCCTTAAGGTAACCCTATCCCTGATCTAATGCCAACCACGATCCTAAACCTAATGCTGAGGCTAAACATAAAACTAAACCCTACCCTAACCCAAAACCTAACCCTAACCTTAAGGCTGTCTAACCCTAACCGAACCATAACCCTACTTCTAAACCTAATCCTAACTCCAAACCCAAACCTTTCCCCTAAATCTAATCCTGAAACTGAACCGTATATTGACCCCAATCCAAATCCTGACCCTGACCATAAACCGGACCCCGGCCCAGACCTTCACCAGATCCTGACCCTAAACCTAACCCTGACAATAGCACTGACCCAAAACTAACCCTGTCCTTGAGCTGAACGTGGACCCTAAACCAAAACCAGATCCTGACCCTAAACCTGACACTGGCTCTGAACTTCACCCTGACCCTGACCCAGACCCTGAACATAAACCTAAACCTGACCCTAACGGTGACCCTACACTGACCCTAACACTAACCCTGAAGCTGACTGTGATTCTGACCCTAACTGTAACCCTAAAGGTAACCCTGACCCTGACCCTGATATGGACCATGACACAAAACATAACAATGATTCTAACCCTACAACTAACCCATAAAACTAATGCAGACCCTGACCCTAAACCAGTGTAACCCTAATCCTCAAATTAATTCTAATTCTCACCACAAACCCATACTTTAAACCTATCCCTGAATTTATCCCTGAATCTGACCTGACCCTTACCCTGAACTTTGCCAAAACTTGACCCTGATGCGAATTTTGACCCTAAACAGAACCCTGGCCCTGACCCTAAACTGAACCCTGGCCCTGACCCTAAACCTGACCCTAATACTTTCACTGACACTGACCATAAACCTAACTCTGACCCAGACCGTGAGCCTGACCAGAACTCTAACCCTAAAGCTAAACTAAGTCAGGACCCTAATCATAACCCAGAATCTAAACATAAAGCAGGCCTTATGCTAACCATGACCATAATCCTGAACTGGACCCTAACCATAACACTGAACATGACACCAAACCTATCCCTGACCCTGACCCTTACTCTGAAACTAACCCTAAATCTGACACTGAATGTGAGCCTGACCATAAACCTAACCCTGATCCTAACCCTAACCCTGACCCCTACACTACGCCTAACGATAACCCTGCCCCTAACAATGTCTAACCCTAACCCTGAACCTAACTATAACCCTAAAATTAACCCGGTCCTAAAACTAACTGAAAACGCTGACCCTGACTCTGACTGTGAGCCTGACCATAAACCTAACCCTAACCCTAATCCTAACCCGTACCCTAACCCTAACCCTAACCCTAACCCGTACCCTAACCCGTACCCTAACCCTAACCCGTACCCTAACCCGTACCCTAACCCTAACCCTAACCCTAACCCTTACCCTAACCCGTACCCTAACCCTAACCCGTACCCTAAGCCTGACACAGTCCTAAGCCTGAACCTAACCCTAACCCTAACCCTGACCGTGACTGTGTTCCCGACCCTAACCGCAATCCTTAAGGTAACCCTATCCCTGATCTAATGCCAACCACGATCCTAAACCTAATGCTGAGGCTAAACATAAAACTAAACCCTACCCTAACCCAAAACCTAACCCTAACCTTAAGGCTGTCTAACCCTAACCGAACCATAACCCTACTTCTAAACCTAATCCTAACTCCAAACCCAAACCTTTCCCCTAAATCTAATCCTGAAACTGAACCGTATATTGACCCCAATCCAAATCCTGACCCTGACCATAAACCGGACCCCGGCCCAGACCTTCACCAGATCCTGACCCTAAACCTAACCCTGACAATAGCACTGACCCAAAACTAACCCTGTCCTTGAGCTGAACGTGGACCCTAAACCAAAACCAGATCCTGACCCTAAACCTGACACTGGCTCTGAACTTCACCCTGACCCTGACCCAGACCCTGAACATAAACCTAAACCTGACCCTAACGGTGACCCTACACTGACCCTAACACTAACCCTGAAGCTGACTGTGATTCTGACCCTAACTGTAACCCTAAAGGTAACCCTGACCCTGACCCTGATATGGACCATGACACAAAACATAACAATGATTCTAACCCTACAACTAACCCATAAAACTAATGCAGACCCTGACCCTAAACCAGTGTAACCCTAATCCTCAAATTAATTCTAATTCTCACCCCAAACCCATACCTTAAACCTATCCCTGAATTTATCCCTGAATGTGACCTGACTCTTACCCTGAACTTTGCCAAAACTTGACCCTGATGCGAATTTTGACCCTAAACAGAACCCTGGCCCTGACCCTAAACTGAACCCTGGCCCTGACCCTAAACCTGACCCTAATACTTTCACTGACACTGACCATAAACCTAACTCTGACCCAGACCGTGAGCCTGACCAGAACTCTAACCCTAAATCTAAACTAAGTCAGGACCCTAATCATAACCCAGAATCTAAACATAAAGCAGGCCTTATTCTAACCATGACCATAATCCTGAACTGGACCCTAACCATAACACTGAACATGACACCAAACCTATCCCTGACCCTGACCCTTACTCTGAAACTAACCCTAACCCTGACACTGACTGTGAGCCTGACCATAAACCTAACCCTGAACCTAACCCTGACCCTGACCCCTACACTACGCCTAACGATAACCCTGCCCCTAACAATGTCTAACCCTAACCCTGAACCTAACTATAACCCTAAAATTAACCCGGTCCTAAAACTAACTGAAAACGCTGACCCTGACTCTGACTGTGAGCCTGACCATAAACCTAACCCTAACCCTAAACCTAACCCTAACCCTAACCCTAACCCTAACCCATACCCTAACCCGTACCCTAACCCGTACCCTAACCCTAACCCGTACCCTAACCCGTACCCTAACCCTAACCCGTACCCTAACCCTAACCCGTACCCTAACCCTAACCCTAACCCGTACCCTAACCCTAACCCTAACCCTAACCCTAACCCTAAGCCTAACCCTAACCCTAACCCTAACCCTAAGCCTGACACAGTCTTAAGCCTGACCCTAACCCTAACCCTAACCCTGACCGTGACTGTGTTCCCGACCCTAACCGCAATCCTTAAGGTAACCCTATCCCTGATCTAATGCCAACCACGATCCTAAACCTAATGCTGAGGCTAAACATAAAACTAAACCCTACCCTAACCCAAAACCAACCCTAACCTTAAGGCTGTCTAACCCTAACCGAACCATAACCCTACTTCTAAACCTAATCCTAACTCCAAACCCAAACCTTTCCCCTAAATCTAATCCTGAAACTGAACCGTATATTGACCCCAATCCAAATCCTGACCCTGACCATAAACCGGACCCCGGCCCAGACCTTCACCAGATCCTGACCCTAAACCTAACCCTGACAATAGCACTGACCCAAAACTAACCCTGTCCTTGAGCTGAACGTGGACCCTAAACCAAAACCAGATCCTGACCCTAAACCTGACACTGGCTCTGAACTTCACCCTGACCCTGACCCAGACCCTGAACATAAACCTAAACCTGACCCTAACGGTGACCCTACACTGACCCTAACACTAACCCTGAAGCTGACTGTGATTCTGACCCTAACTGTAACCCTAAAGGTAACCCTGACCCTGACCCTGATATGGACCATGACACAAAACATAACAATGATTCTAACCCTACAACTAGCCGTAAAACTAATGCAGACCCTGACCCTAAACCAGTGTAACCCTAATCCTCAAATTAATTCTAATTCTCAACCCAAACCCATACTTTAAACCTATCCCTGAATTTATCCCTGAATCTGACCTGACCCTTACCCTGAACTTTGCCAAAACTTGACCCTGATCCGAATTTTGACCCTAAACAGAACCCTGGCCCTGACCCTAAACTGAACCCTGGCCCTGACCCTAAACCTGACCCTAATACTTTCACTGACACTGACCATAAACCTAACTCTGACCCAGACCGTGAGCCTGACCAGAACTCTAACCCTAAAGCTAAACTAAGTCAGGACCCTAATCATAACCCAGAATCTAAACATAAAGCAGGCCTTATTCTAACCATGACCATAATCCTGAACTGGACCCTAACCATAACACTGAACATGACACCAAACCTATCCCTGACCCTGACCCTTACTCTGAAACTAACCCTAACCCTGACACTGACTGTGAGCCTGACCATAAACCTAACCCTGAACCTAACCCTAACCCTGACCCCTACACTACGCCTAACGATAACCCTGCCCCTAACAATGTCTAACCCTAACCCTGAACCTAACTATAACCCTAAAATTAACCCGGTCCTAAAACTAACTGAAAACGCTGACCCTGACTCTGACTGTGAGCCTGACCATAAACCTAACCCTAACCCTAACCCTAACCCGTACCCTAACCCGTACCCTAACCCTAACCCGTACCCTAACCCGTACCCTAACCCTAACCCGTACCCTAACCCTAACCCTAACCCGTACCCTAACCCTAACCCTAACCCTAACCCTAACCCTAACCCTAAGCCTAACCCTAACCCTAAGCCTGACACAGTCCTAAGCCTGACCCTAACCCTAACCCTAACCCTGACCGTGACTGTGTTCCCGACCCTAACCGCAATCCTTAAGGTAACCCTATCCCTGATCTAATGCCAACCACGATCCTAAACCTAATGCTGAGGCTAAACATAAAACTAAACCCTACCCTAACCCAAAACCTAACCCTAACCTTAAGGCTGTCTAACCCTAACCGAACCATAACCCTACTTCTAAACCTAATCCTAACTCCAAACCCAAACCTTTCCCCTAAATCTAATCCTGAAACTGAACCGTATATTGACCCCAATCCAAATCCTGACCCTGACCATAAACCGGACCCCGGCCCAGACCTTCACCAGATCCTGACCCTAAACCTAACCCTGACAATAGCACTGACCCAAAACTAACCCTGTCCTTGAGCTGAACGTGGACCCTAAACCAAAACCAGATCCTGACCCTAAACCTGACACTGGCTCTGAACTTCACCCTGACCCTGACCCAGACCCTGAACATAAACCTAAACCTGACCCTAACGGTGACCCTACACTGACCCTAACACTAACCCTGAAGCTGACTGTGATTCTGACCCTAACTGTAACCCTAAAGGTAACCCTGACCCTGACCCTGATATGGACCATGACACAAAACATAACAATGATTCTAACCCTACAACTAACCCATAAAACTAATGCAGACCCTGACCCTAAACCAGTGTAACCCTAATCCTCAAATTAATTCTAATTCTCACCCCAAACCCATACTTTAAACCTATCCCTGAATTTATCCCTGAATCTGACCTGACCCTTACCCTGAACTTTGCCAAAACTTGACCCTGATCCGAATTTTGACCCTAAACAGAACCCTGGCCCTGACCCTAAACTGAACCCTGGCCCTGACACTAAACCTGACCCTAATACTTTCACTGACACTGACCATAAACCTAACTCTGACCCAGACCGTGAGCCTGACCAGAACTCTAACCCTAAAGCTAAACTAAGTCAGGACCCTAATCATAACCCAGAATCTAAACATAAAGCAGGCCTTATTCTAACCATGACCATAATCCTGAACTGGACCCTAACCATAACACTGAACATGACACCAAACCTATCCCTGACCCTGACCCTTACTCTGAAACTAACCCTAACCCTGACACTGACTGTGAGCCTGACCATAAACCTAACCCTGAACCTAACCCTAACCCTGACCCCTACACTACGCCTAACGATAACCCTGCCCCTAACAATGTCTAACCCTAACCCTGAACCTAACTATAACCCTAAAATTAACCCGGTCCTAAAACTAACTGAAAACGCTGACCCTGACTCTGACTGTGAGCCTGACCATAAACCTAACCCTAACCCTAACCCTAACCCTAACCCTAACCCGTACCCTAACCCGTACCCTAACCCGTACCCTAACCCTAACCCGTACCCTAACCCTAACCCGTACCCTAACCCTAACCCTAACCCGTACCCTAACCCTAACCCTAACCCTAACCCTAACCCTAAGCCTATCCCTAACCCTAACCCTAACCCTAAGCCTGACACAGTCTTAAGCCTGACCCTAACCCTAACCCTAACCCTGACCGTGACTGTGTTCCCGACCCTAACCGCAATCCTTAAGGTAACCCTATCCCTGATCTAATGCCAACCACGATCCTAAACCTAATGCTGAGGCTAAACATAAAACTAAACCCTACCCTAACCCAAAACCTAACCCTAACCTTAAGGCTGTCTAACCCTAACCGAACCATAACCCTACTTCTAAACCTAATCCTAACTCCAAACCCAAACCTTTCCCCTAAATCTAATCCTGAAACTGAACCGTATATTGACCCCAATCCAAATCCTGACCCTGACCATATACCGGACCCCGGCCCAGACCTTCACCAGATCCTGACCCTAAACCTAACCCTGACAATAGCACTGACCCAAAACTAACCCTGTCCTTGAGCTGAACGTGGACCCTAAACCAAAACCAGATCCTGACCCTAAACCTGACACTGGCTCTGAACTTCACCCTGACCCTGACCCAGACCCTGAACATAAACCTAAACCTGACCCTAACGGTGACCCTACACTGACCCTAACACTAACCCTGAAGCTGACTGTGATTCTGACCCTAACTGTAACCCTAAAGGTAACCCTGACCCTGACCCTGATATGGACCATGACACAAAACATAACAATGATTCTAACCCTACAACTAACCCATAAAACTAATGCAGACCCTGACCCTAAACCAGTGTAACCCTAATCCTCAAATTAATTCTAATTCTCACCCCAAACCCATAATTTAAACCTATCCCTGAATTTATCCCTGAATCTGACCTGACCCTTACCCTGAACTTTGCCAAAACTTGACCCTGATCCGAATTTTGACCCTAAACAGAACCCTGGCCCTGACCCTAAACTGAACCCTGGCCCTGACCCTAAACCTGACCCTAATACTTTCACTGACACTGACCATAAACCTAACTCTGACCCAGACCGTGAGCCTGACCAGAACTCTAACCCTAAAGCTAAACTAAGTCAGGACCCTAATCATAACCCAGAATCTAAACATAAAGCAGGCCTTATTCTAACCATGACCATAATCCTGAACTGGACCCTAACCATAACACTGATATTGACACCAAACCTATCCCTGACCCTGACCCTTACTCTGAAACTAACCCTAACCCTGACACTGACTGTGAGCCTGACCATAAACCTAACCCTGAACCTAACCCTAACCCTGACCCCTACACTACGCCTAACGATAACCCTGCCCCTAACAATGTCTAACCCTAACCCTGAACCTAACTATAACCCTAAAATTAACCCGGTCCTAAAACTAACTGAAAACGCTGACCCTGACTCTGACTGTGAGCCTGACCATAAACCTAACCCTAACCCTAAACCTAACCCTAACCCTAACCCTAACCTAACCCGTACCCTAACCCGTACCCTAACCCGTACCCTAACCCGTACCCTAACCCTAACCCGTACCCTAACCCGTACCCTAACCCTAACCCGTACCCTAACCCTAACCCGTTCCCTAACCCGTACCCTAACCCGTACCCTAACCCTAACCCTAACCCTAACCCTAACCCTAAGCCTAACCCTAACCCTAACCCTAAGCCTGACACAGTCCTAAGCCTGACCCTAACCCTAACCCTAACCCTGACCGTGACTGTGTTCCCGACCCTAACCGCAATCCTTAAGGTAACCCTATCCCTGATCTAATGCCAACCACGATCCTAAACCTAATGCTGAGGCTAAACATAAAACTAAACCCTACCCTAACCCAAAACTTAACCCTAACCTTAAGGCTGTCTAACCCTAACCGAAACATAACCCTACTTCTAAACCTAATCCTAACTCCAAACCCAAACCTTTCCCCTAAATCTAATCCTGAAACTGAACCGTATATTGACCCCAATCCAAATCCTGACCCTGACCATAAACCGGACCCCGGCCCAGACCTTCACCAGATCCTGACCCTAAACCTAACCCTGACAATAGCACTGACCCAAAATTAACCCTGTCCTTGAGCTGAACGTGGACCCTAAACCAAAACCAGATCCTGACCCTAAACCTGACACTGGCTCTGAACTTCACCCTGACCCTGACCCAGACCCTGAACATAAACCTAAACCTGACCCTAACGGTGACCCTACACTGACCCTAACACTAACCCGAAGCTGACTGTGATTCTGACCCTAACTGTAACCCTAAAGGTAACCCTGACCCTGACCCTGATATGGACCATGACACAAAACATAACAATGATTCTAACCCTACAACTAGCCGTAAAACTAATGCAGACCCTGACCCTAAACCAGTGTAACCCTAATCCTCAAATTAATTCTAATTCTCACCCCAAACCCATACTTTAAACCTATCCCTGAATTTATCCCTGAATCTGACCTGACCCTTACCCTGAACTTTGCCAAAACTTGACCCTGATCCGAATTTTGACCCTAAACAGAACCCTGGCCCTGACCCTAAACTGAACCCTGGCCCTGACCCTAAACCTGACCCTAATACTTTCACTGACACTGACCATAAACCTAACTCTGACCCAGACCGTGAGCCTGACCAGAACTCTAACCCTAAAGCTAAACTAAGTCAGGACCCTAATCATAACCCAGAATCTAAACATAAAGCAGGCCTTATTCTAACCATGACCATAATCCTGAACTGGACCCTAACCATAACACTGAACATGACACCAAACCTATCCCTGACCCTGACCCTTACTCTGAAACTAACCCTAACCCTGACACTGACTGTGAGCCTGACCATAAACCTAACCCTGAACCTAACCCTAACCCTGACCCCTACACTACGCCTAACGATTACCCTGCCCCTAACAATGTCTAACCCTAACCCTGAACCTAACTATAACCCTAAAATTAACCCGGTCCTAAAACTAACTGAAAACGCTGACCCTGACTCTGACTGTGAGCCTGACCATACACCTAACCCTAACCCTAAACCTAACCCTAACCCTAACCCTAACCCTAACCCGTACCCTAACCCGTACCCTAACCCGTACCCTAACCCGTACCCTAACCCGTACCCTAACCCTAACCCGTACCCTAACCCTAACCCGTACCCTAACCCTAACCCTAACCCGTACCCTAATCCTAACCCTAAACCTAACCCTAACCCTAAGCCTAACCCTAACCCTAACCCTAACCCTAAGCCTGACACAGTCTTAAGCCTGACCCTAACCCTAACCCTAACCCTGACCGTGACTGTGTTCCCGACTCTAACCGCAATCCTTAAGGTAACCCTATCCCTGATCTAATGCCAACCACGATCCTAAACCTAATGCTGAGGCTAAACATAAAACTAAACCCTACCCTAACCCAAAACCTAACCCTAACCTTAAGGCTGTCTAACCCTAACCGAACCATAACCCTACTTCTAAACCTAATCCTAACTCCAAACCCAAACCTTTCCCCTAAATCTAATCCTGAAACTGAACCGTATATTGACCCCAATCCAAATCCTGACCCTGACCATAAACCGGACCCCGGCCCAGACCTTCACCAGATCCTGACCCTAAACCTAACCCTGACAATAGCACTGACCCAAAACTAACCCTGTCCTTGAGCTGAACGTGGACCCTAAACCAAAACCAGATCCTGACCCTAAACCTGACACTGGCTCTGAACTTCACCCTGACCCTGACCCAGACCCTGAACATAAACCTAAACCTGACCCTAACGGTGACACTACACTGACCCTTACACTAACCCTGAAGCTGACTGTGATTCTGACCCTAACTGTAACCCTAAAGGTAACCCTGACCCTGACCCTGATATGGACCATGACACAAAACATAACAATGATTCTAACCCTACAACTAACCCATAAAACTAATGCAGACCCTGACCCTAAACCAGTGTAACCCTAATCCTCAAATTAATTCTAATTCTCACCCCAAACCCATACTTTAAACCTATCCCTGAATTTATCCCTGAATCTGACCTGACCCTTACCCTGAACTTTGCCAAAACTTGACCCTGATCCGAATTTTGACCCTAAACAGAACCCTGGCCCTGACCCTAAACTGAACCCTGGCCCTGACCCTAAACCTGACCCTAATACTTTCACTGACACTGACCATAAACCTAACTCTGACCCAGACCGTGAGCCTGACCAGAACTCTAACCCTAAAGCTAAACTAAGTCAGGACCCTAATCATAACCCAGAATCTAAACATAAAGCAGGCCTTATTCTAACCATGACCATAATCCTGAACTGGACCCTAACCATAACACTGAACATGACACCAAACCTATCCCTGACCCTGACCCTTACTCTGAAACTAACCCTAACCCTGACACTGACTGTGAGCCTGACCATAAACCTAACCCTGAACCTAACCCTAACCCTGACCCCTACACTACGCCTAACGATAACCCTGCCCCTAACAATGTCTAACCCTAACCCTGAACCTAACTATAACCCTAAAATTAACCCGGTCCTAAAACTAACTGAAAACGCTGACCCTGACTCTGACTGTGAGCCTGACCATAAACCTAACCCTAACCCTAAACCTAACCCTAACCCTAACCCTAACCCTAACCCGTACCCTAACCCGTACCCTAACCCGTACCCTAACCCGTACCCTAACCCGTACCCTAACCCTAACCCGTACCCTAACCCTAACCCGTACCCTAACCCTAACCCTAACCCGTACCCTAATCCTAACCCTAAACCTAACCCTAACCCTAAGCCTAACCCTAACCCTAACCCTAACCCTAAGCCTGACACAGTCTTAAGCCTGACCCTAACCCTAACCCTAACCCTGACCGTGACTGTGTTCCCGACTCTAACCGCAATCCTTAAGGTAACCCTATCCCTGATCTAATGCCAACCACGATCCTAAACCTAATGCTGAGGCTAAACATAAAACTAAACCCTACCCTAACCCAAAACCTAACCCTAACCTTAAGGCTGTCTAACCCTAACCGAACCATAACCCTACTTCTAAACCTAATCCTAACTCCAAACCCAAACCTTTCCCCTAAATCTAATCCTGAAACTGAACCGTATATTGACCCCAATCCAAATCCTGACCCTGACCATAAACCGGACCCCGGCCCAGACCTTCACCAGATCCTGACCCTAAACCTAACCCTGACAATAGCACTGACCCAAAACTAACCCTGTCCTTGAGCTGAACGTGGACCCTAAACCAAAACCAGATCCTGACCCTAAACCTGACACTGGCTCTGAACTTCACCCTGACCCTGACCCAGACCCTGAACATAAACCTAAACCTGACCCTAACGGTGACACTACACTGACCCTAACACTAACCCTGAAGCTGACTGTGATTCTGACCCTAACTGTAACCCTAAAGGTAACCCTGACCCTGACCCTGATATGGACCATGACACAAAACATAACAATGATTCTAACCCTACAACTAACCCATAAAACTAATGCAGACCCTGACCCTAAACCAGTGTAACCCTAATCCTCAAATTAATTCTAATTCTCACCCCAAACCCATACTTTAAACCTATCCCTGAATTTATCCCTGAATCTGACCTGACCCTTACCCTGAACTTTGCCAAATCTTGACCCTGATCCGAATTTTGACCCTAAACAGAACCCTGGCCCTGACCCTAAACTGAACCCTGGCCCTGACCCTAAACCTGACCCTAATACTTTCACTGACACTGACCATAAACCTAACTCTGACCCAGACCGTGAGCCTGACCAGAACTCTAACCCTAAAGCTAAACTAAGTCAGGACCCTAATCATAACCCAGAATCTAAACATAAAGCAGGCCTTATTCTAACCATGACCATAATCCTGAACTGGACCCTAACCATAACACTGAACATGACACCAAACCTATCCCTGACCCTGACCCTTACTCTGAAACTAACCCTAACCCTGACACTGACTGTGAGCCTGACCATAAACCTAACCCTGAACCTAACCCTAACCCTGACCCCTACACTACGCCTAACGATAACCCTGCCCCTAACAATGTCTAACCCTAACCCTGAACCTAACTATAACCCTAAAATTAACCCGGTCCTAAAACTAACTGAAAACGCTGACCCTGACTCTGACTGTGAGCCTGACCATAAACCTAACCCTAACCCTAACCCTAACCCGTACCCTAACCTGTAACCTAACCCTAACCCGTACCCTAACCCGTACCCTAACCCTAACCCGTACCCTAACCCTAACCCTAACCCGTACCCTAACCCTAACCCTAACCCTAACCCTAACCCTAACCCTAAGCCTAACCCTAACCCTAAGCCTGACACAGTCCTAAGCCTGACCCTAACCCTAACCCTAACCCTGACCGTGACTGTGTTCCCGACCCTAACCGCAATCCTTAAGGTAACCCTATCCCTGATCTAATGCCAACCACGATCCTAAACCTAATGCTGAGGCTAAACATAAAACTAAACCCTACCCTAACCCAAAACCTAACCCTAACCTTAAGGCTGTCTAACCCTAACCGAACCATAACCCTACTTCTAAACCTAATCCTAACTCCAAACCCAAACCTTTCCCCTAAATCTAATCCTGAAACTGAACCGTATATTGACCCCAATCCAAATCCTGACCCTGACCATAAACCGGACCCCGGCCCAGACCTTCACCAGATCCTGACCCTAAACCTAACCCTGACAATAGCACTGACCCAAAACTAACCCTGTCCTTGAGCTGAACGTGGACCCTAAACCAAAACCAGATCCTGACCCTAAACCTGACACTGGCTCTGAACTTCACCCTGACCCTGACCCAGACCCTGAACATAAACCTAAACCTGACCCTAACGGTGACCCTACACTGACCCTAACACTAACCCTGAAGCTGACTGTGATTCTGACCCTAACTGTAACCCTAAAGGTAACCCTGACCCTGACCCTGATATGGACCATGACACAAAACATAACAATGATTCTAACCCTACAACTAACCCATAAAACTAATGCAGACCCTGACCCTAAACCAGTGTAACCCTAATCCTCAAATTAATTCTAATTCTCACCCCAAACCCATACTTTAAACCTATCCCTGAATTTATCCCTGAATCTGACCTGACCCTTACCCTGAACTTTGCCAAAACTTGACCCTGATCCGAATTTTGACCCTAAACAGAACCCTGGCCCTGACCCTAAACTGAACCCTGGCCCTGACCCTAAACCTGACCCTAATACTTTCACTGACACTGACCATAAACCTAACTCTGACCCAGACCGTGAGCCTGACCAGAACTCTAACCCTAAAGCTAAACTAAGTCAGGACCCTAATCATAACCCAGAATCTAAACATAAAGCAGGCCTTATTCTAACCATGACCATAATCCTGAACTGGACCCTAACCATAACACTGAACATGACACCAAACCTATCCCTGACCCTGACCCTTACTCTGAAACTAACCCTAACCCTGACACTGACTGTGAGCCTGACCATAAACCTAACCCTGAACCTAACCCTAACCCTGACCCCTACACTACGCCTAACGATAACCCTGCCCCTAACAATGTCTAACCCTAACCCTGAACCTAACTATAACCCTAAAATTAACCCGGTCCTAAAACTAACTGAAAACGCTGACCCTGACTCTGACTGTGAGCCTGACCATAAACCTAACCCTAACCCTAAACCTAACCCTAACCCTAACCCTAACCTAACCCGTACCCTAACCCGTACCCTAACCCGTACCCTAACCCTAACCCGTACCCTAACCCGTACCCTAACCCTAACCCGTACCCTAACCCTAACCCGTTCCCTAACCCTAACCCTAACCCGTACCCTAACCCTAACCCTAACCCTAACCCTAACCCTAAGCCTAACCCTAACCCTAACCCTAAGCCTGACACAGTCCTAAGCCTGACCCTAACCCTAACCCTAACCCTGACCGTGACTGTGTTCCCGACCCTAACCGCAATCCTTAAGGTAACCCTATCCCTGATCTAATGCCAACCACGATCCTAAACCTAATGCTGAGGCTAAACATAAAACTAAACCCTACCCTAACCCAAAACTTAACCCTAACCTTAAGGCTGTCTAACCCTAACCGAAACATAACCCTACTTCTAAACCTAATCCTAACTCCAAACCCAAACCTTTCCCCTAAATCTAATCCTGAAACTGAACCGTATATTGACCCCAATCCAAATCCTGACCCTGACCATAAACCGGACCCCGGCCCAGACCTTCACCAGATCCTGACCCTAAACCTAACCCTGACAATAGCACTGACCCAAAACTAACCCTGTCCTTGAGCTGAACGTGGACCCTAAACCAAAACCAGATCCTGACCCTAAACCTGACACTGGCTCTGAACTTCACCCTGACCCTGACCCAGACCCTGAACATAAACCTAAACCTGACCCTAACGGTGACCCTACACTGACCCTAACACTAACCCGAAGCTGACTGTGATTCTGACCCTAACTGTAACCCTAAAGGTAACCCTGACCCTGACCCTGATATGGACCATGACACAAAACATAACAATGATTCTAACCCTACAACTAGCCGTAAAACTAATGCAGACCCTGACCCTAAACCAGTGTAACCCTAATCCTCAAATTAATTCTAATTCTCACCCCAAACCCATACTTTAAACCTATCCCTGAATTTATCCCTGAATCTGACCTGACCCTTACCCTGAACTTTGCCAAAACTTGACCCTGATCCGAATTTTGACCCTAAACAGAACCCTGGCCCTGACCCTAAACTGAACCCTGGCCCTGACCCTAAACCTGACCCTAATACTTTCACTGACACTGACCATAAACCTAACTCTGACCCAGACCGTGAGCCTGACCAGAACTCTAACCCTAAAGCTAAACTAAGTCAGGACCCTAATCATAACCCAGAATCTAAACATAAAGCAGGCCTTATTCTAACCATGACCATAATCCTGAACTGGACCCTAACCATAACACTGAACATGACACCAAACCTATCCCTGACCCTGACCCTTACTCTGAAACTAACCCTAACCCTGACACTGACTGTGAGCCTGACCATAAACCTAACCCTGAACCTAACCCTAACCCTGACCCCTACACTACGCCTAACGATAACCCTGCCCCTAACAATGTCTAACCCTAACCCTGAACCTAACTATAACCCTAAAATTAACCCGGTCCTAAAACTAACTGAAAACGCTGACCCTGACTCTGACTGTGAGCCTGACCATAAACCTAACCCTAACCCTAAACCTAACCCTAACCCTAACCCTAACCCTAACCCGTACCCTAACCCGTACCCTAACCCGTACCCTAACCCGTACCCTAACCCGTACCCTAACCCTAACCCGTACCCTAACCCTAACCCGTACCCTAACCCTAACCCTAACCCGTACCCTAATCCTAACCCTAAACCTAACCCTAACCCTAAGCCTAACCCTAACCCTAACCCTAACCCTAAGCCTGACACAGTCTTAAGCCTGACCCTAACCCTAACCCTAACCCTGACCGTGACTGTGTTCCCGACTCTAACCGCAATCCTTAAGGTAACCCTATCCCTGATCTAATGCCAACCACGATCCTAAACCTAATGCTGAGGCTAAACATAAAACTAAACCCTACCCTAACCCAAAACCTAACCCTAACCTTAAGGCTGTCTAACCCTAACCGAACCATAACCCTACTTCTAAACCTAATCCTAACTCCAAACCCAAACCTTTCCCCTAAATCTAATCCTGAAACTGAACCGTATATTGACCCCAATCCAAATCCTGACCCTGACCATAATCCGGACCCCGGCCCAGACCTTCACCAGATCCTGACCCTAAACCTAACCCTGACAATAGCACTGACCCAAAACTAACCCTGTCCTTGAGCTGAACGTGGACCCTAAACCAAAACCAGATCCTGACCCTAAACCTGACACTGGCTCTGAACTTCACCCTGACCCTGACCCAGACCCTGAACATAAACCTAAACCTGACCCTAACGGTGACCCTACACTGACCCTAACACTAACCCTGAAGCTGACTGTGATTCTGACCCTAACTGTAACCCTAAAGGTAACCCTGACCCTGACCCTGATATGGACCATGACACAAAACATAACAATGATTCTAACCCTACAACTAACCCATAAAACTAATGCAGACCCTGACCCTAAACCAGTGTAACCCTAATCCTCAAATTAATTCTAATTCTCACCCCAAACCCATACTTTAAACCTATCCCTGAATTTATCCCTGAATCTGACCTGACCCTTACCCTGAACTTTGCCAAAACTTGACCCTGATCCGAATTTTGACCCTAAACAGAACCCTGGCCCTGACCCTAAACTGAACCCTGGCCCTGACCCTAAACCTGACCCTAATACTTTCACTGACACTGACCATAAACCTAACTCTGACCCAGACCGTGAGCCTGACCAGAACTCTAACCCTAAAGCTAAACTAAGTCAGGACCCTAATCATAACCCAGAATCTAAACATAAAGCAGGCCTTATTCTAACCATGACCATAATCCTGAACTGGACCCTAACCATAACACTGATATTGACACCAAACCTATCCCTGACCCTGACCCTTACTCTGAAACTAACCCTAACCCTGACACTGACTGTGAGCCTGACCATAAACCTAACCCTGAACCTAACCCTAACCCTGACCCCTACACTACGCCTAACGATAACCCTGCCCCTAACAATGTCTAACCCTAACCCTGAACCTAACTATAACCCTAAAATTAACCCGGTCCTAAAACTAACTGAAAACGCTGACCCTGACTCTGACTGTGAGCCTGACCATAAACCTAACCCTAACCCTAAACCTAACCCTAACCCTAACCCTAACCTAACCCGTACCCTAACCCGTACCCTAACCCGTACCCTAACCCGTACCCTAACCCTAACCCGTACCCTAACCCGTACCCTAACCCTAACCCGTACCCTAACCCTAACCCGTTCCCTAACCCTAACCCTAACCCGTACCCTAACCCTAACCCTAACCCTAACCCTAACCCTAAGCCTAACCCTAACCCTAACCCTAAGCCTGACACAGTCCTAAGCCTGACCCTAACCCTAACCCTAACCCTGACCGTGACTGTGTTCCCGACCCTAACCGCAATCCTTAAGGTAACCCTATCCCTGATCTAATGCCAACCACGATCCTAAACCTAATGCTGAGGCTAAACATAAAACTAAACCCTACCCTAACCCAAAACTTAACCCTAACCTTAAGGCTGTCTAACCCTAACCGAAACATAACCCTACTTCTAAACCTAATCCTAACTCCAAACCCAAACCTTTCCCCTAAATCTAATCCTGAAACTGAACCGTATATTGACCCCAATCCAAATCCTGACCCTGACCATAAACCGGACCCCGGCCCAGACCTTCACCAGATCCTGACCCTAAACCTAACCCTGACAATAGCACTGACCCAAAACTAACCCTGTCCTTGAGCTGAACGTGGACCCTAAACCAAAACCAGATCCTGACCCTAAACCTGACACTGGCTCTGAACTTCACCCTGACCCTGACCCAGACCCTGAACATAAACCTAAACCTGACCCTAACGGTGACCCTACACTGACCCTAACACTAACCCGAAGCTGACTGTGATTCTGACCCTAACTGTAACCCTAAAGGTAACCCTGACCCTGACCCTGATATGGACCATGACACAAAACATAACAATGATTCTAACCCTACAACTAGCCGTAAAACTAATGCAGACCCTGACCCTAAACCAGTGTAACCCTAATCCTCAAATTAATTCTAATTCTCACCCCAAACCCATACTTTAAACCTATCCCTGAATTTATCCCTGAATCTGACCTGACCCTTACCCTGAACTTTGCCAAAACTTGACCCTGATCCGAATTTTGACCCTAAACAGAACCCTGGCCCTGACCCTAAACTGAACCCTGGCCCTGACCCTAAACCTGACCCTAATACTTTCACTGACACTGACCATAAACCTAACTCTGACCCAGACCGTGAGCCTGACCAGAACTCTAACCCTAAAGCTAAACTAAGTCAGGACCCTAATCATAACCCAGAATCTAAACATAAAGCAGGCCTTATTCTAACCATGACCATAATCCTGAACTGGACCCTAACCATAACACTGAACATGACACCAAACCTATCCCTGACCCTGACCCTTACTCTGAAACTAACCCTAACCCTGACACTGACTGTGAGCCTGACCATAAACCTAACCCTGAACCTAACCCTAACCCTGACCCCTACACTACGCCTAACGATAACCCTGCCCCTAACAATGTCTAACCCTAACCCTGAACCTAACTATAACCCTAAAATTAACCCGGTCCTAAAACTAACTGAAAACGCTGACCCTGACTCTGACTGTGAGCCTGACCATAAACCTAACCCTAACCCTAAACCTAACCCTAACCCTAACCCTAACCCTAACCCGTACCCTAACCCGTACCCTAACCCGTACCCTAACCCGTACCCTAACCCGTACCCTAACCCTAACCCGTACCCTAACCCTAACCCGTACCCTAACCCTAACCCTAACCCGTACCCTAATCCTAACCCTAAACCTAACCCTAAGCCTAACCCTAACCCTAACCCTAACCCTAACCCTAAGCCTGACACAGTCTTAAGCCTGACCCTAACCCTAACCCTAACCCTGACCGTGACTGTGTTCCCGACTCTAACCGCAATCCTTAAGGTAACCCTATCCCTGATCTAATGCCAACCACGATCCTAAACCTAATGCTGAGGCTAAACATAAAACTAAACCCTACCCTAACCCAAAACCTAACCCTAACCTTAAGGCTGTCTAACCCTAACCGAACCATAACCCTACTTCTAAACCTAATCCTAACTCCAAACCCAAACCTTTCCCCTAAATCTAATCCTGAAACTGAACCGTATATTGACCCCAATCCAAATCCTGACCCTGACCATAAACCGGACCCCGGCCCAGACCTTCACCAGATCCTGACCCTAAACCTAACCCTGACAATAGCACTGACCCAAAACTAACCCTGTCCTTGAGCTGAACGTGGACCCTAAACCAAAACCAGATCCTGACCCTAAACCTGACACTGGCTCTGAACTTCACCCTGACCCTGACCCAGACCCTGAACATAAACCTAAACCTGACCCTAACGGTGACACTACACTGACCCTAACACTAACCCTGAAGCTGACTGTGATTCTGACCCTAACTGTAACCCTAAAGGTAACCCTGACCCTGACCCTGATATGGACCATGACACAAAACATAACAATGATTCTAACCCTACAACTAACCCATAAAACTAATGCAGACCCTGACCCTAAACCAGTGTAACCCTAATCCTCAAATTAATTCTAATTCTCACCCCAAACCCATACTTTAAACCTATCCCTGAATTTATCCCTGAATCTGACCTGACCCTTACCCTGAACTTTGCCAAAACTTGACCCTGATCCGAATTTTGACCCTAAACAGAACCCTGGCCCTGACCCTAAACTGAACCCTGGCCCTGACCCTAAACCTGACCCTAATACTTTCACTGACACTGACCATAAACCTAACTCTGACCCAGACTGTGAGCCTGACCAGAACTCTAACCCTAAAGCTAAACTAAGTCAGGACCCTAATCATAACCCAGAATCTAAACATAAAGCAGGCCTTATTCTAACCATGACCATAATCCTGAACTGGACCCTAACCATAACACTGAACATGACACCAAACCTATCCCTGACCCTGACCCTTACTCTGAAACTAACCCTAACCCTGACACTGACTGTGAGCCTGACCATAAACCTAACCCTGAACCTAACCCTAACCCTGACCCCTACACTACGCCTAACGATAACCCTGCCCCTAACAATGTCTAACCCTAACCCTGAACCTAACTATAACCCTAAAAATAACCCGGTCCTAAAACTAACTGAAAACGCTGACACTGACACTGACTGTGAGCCTGACCATAAACCTAACCCTAACCCGTACCCTAAACCTAACCCTAACCCTAACCCGTACCCTAACCCGTACCCTAACCCGTACCCTAACCCGTACCCTAACCCTAACCCGTACCCTAACCCGTACCCTAACTCTAACCCGTACCCTAACCCTAACCCGTATCCTAAACCTAACCCTAACCCGTACCCTAACCCTAACCCTAACCCGTACCCTAACCCTAACCCTAACCCTAAACCTAAGCCTAACCCTAACCTTAACCCTAACCCTAAGCCTGACACAGTCCTAAGCCTGACTCTAACCCTAACCCTAACCCTGACCGTGACTGTGTTCCCGACCCTAACCGCAATCCTTAAGGTAACCCTATCCCTGATCTAATGCCAACCACGATCCTAAACCTAATGCTGAGGCTAAACATAAAACTAAACCCTACCCTAACCCAAAACCTAACCCTAACCTTAAGGCTGTCTAACCCTAACCGAACCATAACCCTACTTCTAAACCTAATCCTAACTCCAAACCCAAACCTTTCCCCTAAATCTAATCCTGAAACTGAACCGTATATTGACCCCAATCCAAATCCTGACCCTGACCATAAACCGGACCCCGGCCCAGACCTTCACCAGATCCTGACCCTAAACCTAACCCTGACAATAGCACTGACCCAAAACTAACCCTGTCCTTGAGCTGAACGTGGACCCTAAACCAAAACCAGATCCTGACCCTAAACCTGACACTGGCTCTGAACTTCACCCTGACCCTGACCCAGACCCTGAACATAAACCTAAACCTGACCCTAACGGTGACCCTACACTGACCCTAACACTAACCCTGAAGCTGACTGTGATTCTGACCCTAACTGTAACCCTAAAGGTAACCCTGACCCTGACCCTGATATGGACCATGACACAAAACATAACAATGATTCTAACCCTACAACTAACCCATAAAACTAATGCAGACCCTGACCCTAAACCAGTGTAACCCTAATCCTCAAATTAATTCTAATTCTCACCCCAAACCCATACTTTAAACCTATCCCTGAATTTATCCCTGAATCTGACCTGACCCTTACCCTGAACTTTGCCAAAACTTGACCCTGATCCGAATTTTGACCCTAAACAGAACCCTGGCCCTGACCCTAAACTGAACCCTGGCCCTGACCCTAAACCTGACCCTAATACTTTCACTGACACTGACCATAAACCTAACTCTGACCCAGACCGTGAGCCTGACCAGAACTCTAACCCTAAAGCTAAACTAAGTCAGGACCCTAATCATAACCCAGAATCTAAACATAAAGCAGGCCTTATTCTAACCATGACCATAATCCTGAACTGGACCCTAACCATAACACTGAACATGACACCAAACCTATCCCTGACCCTGACCCTTACTCTGAAACTAACCCTAACCCTGACACTGACTGTGAGCCTGACCATAAACCTAACCCTGAACCTAACCCTAACCCTGACCCCTACACTACACCTAACGATAACCCTGCCCCTAACAATGTCTAACCCTAACCCTGAACCTAACTATAACCCTAAAATTAACCCGGTCCTAAAACTAACTGAAAACGCTGACCCTGACTCTGACTGTGAGCCTGACCATAAACCTAACCCTAACCCTAAACCTAACCCTAACCCTAACCCTAACCTAACCCGTACCCTAACCCGTACCCTAACCCGTACCCTAACCCGTACCCTAACCCTAACCCGTACCCTAACCCGTACCCTAACCCTAACCCGTACCCTAACCCTAACCCGTTCCCTAACCCTAACCCTAACCCGTACCCTAACCCTAACCCTAACCCTAACCCTAACCCTAAGCCTAACCCTAACCCTAACCCTAAGCCTGACACAGTCCTAAGCCTGACCCTAACCCTAACCCTAACCCTGACCGTGACTGTGTTCACGACCCTAACCGCAATCCTTAAGGTAACCCTATCCCTGATCTAATGCCAACCACGATCCTAAACCTAATGCTGAGGCTAAACATAAAACTAAACCCTACCCTAACCCAAAACCTAACCCTAACCTTAAGGCTGTCTAACCCTAACCGAACCATAACCCTACTTCTAAACCTAATCCTAACTCCAAACCCAAACCTTTCCCCTAAATCTAATCCTGAAACTGAACCGTATATTGACCCCAATCCAAATCCTGACCCTGACCATAAACCGGACCCCGGCCCAGACCTTCACCAGATCCTGACCCTAAACCTAACCCTGACAATAGCACTGACCCAAAACTAACCCTGTCCTTGAGCTGAACGTGGACCCTAAACCAAAACCAGATCCTGACCCTAAACCTGACACTGGCTCTGAACTTCACCCTGACCCTGACCCAGACCCTGAACATAAACCTAAACCTGACCCTAACGGTGACCCTACACTGACCCTAACACTAACCCGAAGCTGACTGTGATTCTGACCCTAACTGTAACCCTAAAGGTAACCCTGACCCTGACCCTGATATGGACCATGACACAAAACATAACAATGATTCTAACCCTACAACTAGCCGTAAAACTAATGCAGACCCTGACCCTAAACCAGTGTAACCCTAATCCTCAAATTAATTCTAATTCTCACCCCAAACCCATACTTTAAACCTATCCCTGAATTTATCCCTGAATCTGACCTGACCCTTACCCTGAACTTTGCCAAAACTTGACCCTGATCCGAATTTTGACCCTAAACAGAACCCTGGCCCTGACCCTAAACTGAACCCTGGCCCTGACCCTAAACCTGACCCTAATACTTTCACTGACACTGACCATAAACCTAACTCTGACCCAGACCGTGAGCCTGACCAGAACTCTAACCCTAAAGCTAAACTAAGTCAGGACCCTAATCATAACCCAGAATCTAAACATAAAGCAGGCCTTATTCTAACCATGACCATAATCCTGAACTGGACCCTAACCATAACACTGAACATGACACCAAACCTATCCCTGACCCTGACCCTTACTCTGAAACTAACCCTAACCCTGACACTGACTGTGAGCCTGACCATAAACCTAACCCTGAACCTAACCCTAACCCTGACCCCTACACTACGCCTAACGATAACCCTGCCCCTAACAATGTCTAACCCTAACCCTGAACCTAACTATAACCCTAAAATTAACCCGGTCCTAAAACTAACTGAAAACGCTGACCCTGACTCTGACTGTGAGCCTGACCATAAACCTAACCCTAACCCTAAACCTAACCCTAACCCTAACCCTAACCCTAACCCGTACCCTAACCCGTACCCTAACCCGTACCCTAACCCGTACCCTAACCCGTACCCTAACCCTAACCCGTACCCTAACCCTAACCCGTACCCTAACCCTAACCCTAACCCGTACCCTAACCCTAACCCTAACCCTAACCCTAACCCTAAGCCTAACCCTAACCCTAACCCTAACCCTAAGCCTGACACAGTCTTAAGCCTGACCCTAACCCTAACCCTAACCCTGACCGTGACTGTGTTCCCGACTCTAACCGCAATCCTTAAGGTAACCCTATCCCTGATCTAATGCCAACCACGATCCTAAACCTAATGCTGAGGCTAAACATAAAACTAAACCCTACCCTAACCCAAAACCTAACCCTAACCTTAAGGCTGTCTAACCCTAACCGAACCATAACCCTACTTCTAAACCTAATCCTAACTCCAAACCCAAACCTTTCCCCTAAATCTAATCCTGAAACTGAACCGTATATTGACCCCAATCCAAATCCTGACCCTGACCATAAACCGGACCCCGGCCCAGACCTTCACCAGATCCTGACCCTAAACCTAACCCTGACAATAGCACTGACCCAAAACTAACCCTGTCCTTGAGCTGAACGTGGACCCTAAACCAAAACCAGATCCTGACCCTAAACCTGACACTGGCTCTGAACTTCACCCTGACCCTGACCCAGACCCTGAACATAAACCTAAACCTGACCCTAACGGTGACACTACACTGACCCTAACACTAACCCTGAAGCTGACTGTGATTCTGACCCTAACTGTAACCCTAAAGGTAACCCTGACCCTGACCCTGATATGGACCATGACACAAAACATAACAATGATTCTAACCCTACAACTAACCCATAAAACTAATGCAGACCCTGACCCTAAACCAGTGTAACCCTAATCCTCAAATTAATTCTAATTCTCACCCCAAACCCATACTTTAAACCTATCCCTGAATTTATCCCTGAATCTGACCTGACCCTTACCCTGAACTTTGCCAAAACTTGACCCTGATCCGAATTTTGACCCTAAACAGAACCCTGGCCCTGACCCTAAACTGAACCCTGGCCCTGACCCTAAACCTGACCCTAATACTTTCACTGACACTGACCATAAACCTAACTCTGACCCAGACCGTGAGCCTGACCAGAACTCTAACCCTAAAGCTAAACTAAGTCAGGACCCTAATCATAACCCAGAATCTAAACATAAAGCAGGCCTTATTCTAACCATGACCATAATCCTGAACTGGACCCTAACCATAACACTGAACATGACACCAAACCTATCCCTGACCCTGACCCTTACTCTGAAACTAACCCTAACCCTGACACTGACTGTGAGCCTGACCATAAACCTAACCCTGAACCTAACCCTAACCCTGACCCCTACACTACGCCTAACGATAACCCTGCCCCTAACAATGTCTAACCCTAACCCTGAACCTAACTATAACCCTAAAAATAACCCGGTCCTAAAACTAACTGAAAACGCTGACACTGACACTGACTGTGAGCCTGACCATAAACCTAACCCTAACCCGTACCCTAAACCTAACCCTAACCCTAACCCGTACCCTAACCCGTACCCTAACCCGTACCCTAACCCGTACCCTAACCCTAACCCGTACCCTAACCCGTACCCTAACTCTAACCCGTACCCTAACCCTAACCCGTATCCTAAACCTAACCCTAACCCGTACCCTAACCCTAACCCTAACCCGTACCCTAACCCTAACCCTAACCCTAAACCTAAGCCTAACCCTAACCTTAACCCTAACCCTAAGCCTGACACAGTCCTAAGCCTGACTCTAACCCTAACCCTAACCCTGACCGTGACTGTGTTCCCGACCCTAACCGCAATCCTTAAGGTAACCCTATCCCTGATCTAATGCCAACCACGATCCTAAACCTAATGCTGAGGCTAAACATAAAACTAAACCCTACCCTAACCCAAAACCTAACCCTAACCTTAAGGCTGTCTAACCCTAACCGAACCATAACCCTACTTCTAAACCTAATCCTAACTCCAAACCCAAACCTTTCCCCTAAATCTAATCCTGAAACTGAACCGTATATTGACCCCAATCCAAATCCTGACCCTGACCATAAACCGGACCCCGGCCCAGACCTTCACCAGATCCTGACCCTAAACCTAACCCTGACAATAGCACTGACCCAAAACTAACCCTGTCCTTGAGCTGAACGTGGACCCTAAACCAAAACCAGATCCTGACCCTAAACCTGACACTGGCTCTGAACTTCACCCTGACCCTGACCCAGACCCTGAACATAAACCTAAACCTGACCCTAACGGTGACCCTACACTGACCCTAACACTAACCCTGAAGCTGACTGTGATTCTGACCCTAACTGTAACCCTAAAGGTAACCCTGACCCTGACCCTGATATGGACCATGACACAAAACATAACAATGATTCTAACCCTACAACTAACCCATAAAACTAATGCAGACCCTGACCCTAAACCAGTGTAACCCTAATCCTCAAATTAATTCTAATTCTCACCCCAAACCCATACTTTAAACCTATCCCTGAATTTATCCCTGAATCTGACCTGACCCTTACCCTGAACTTTGCCAAAACTTGACCCTGATCCGAATTTTGACCCTAAACTGAACCCTGGCCCTGACCCTAAACCTGACCCTAATACTTTCACTGACACTGACCATAAACCTAACTCTGACCCAGACCGTGAGCCTGACCAGAACTCTAACCCTAAAGCTAAACTAAGTCAGGACCCTAATCATAACCCAGAATCTAAACATAAAGCAGGCCTTATTCTAACCATGACCATAATCCTGAACTGGACCCTAACCATAACACTGAACATGACACCAAACCTATCCCTGACCCTGACCCTTACTCTGAAACTAACCCTAACCCTGACACTGACTGTGAGCCTGACCATAAACCTAACCCTGAACCTAACCCTAACCCTGACCCCTACACTACGCCTAACGATAACCCTGCCCCTAACAATGTCTAACCCTAACCCTGAACCTAACTATAACCCTAAAATTAACCCGGTCCTAAAACTAACTGAAAACGCTGACCCTGACTCTGACTGTGAGCCTGACCATAAACCTAACCCTAACCCTAACCCTAACCCTAACCCTAACCCTAACCCGTACCCTAACCCGTACCCTAACCCGTACCCTAACCCTAACCCGTACCCTAACCCTAACCCGTACCCTAACCCTAACCCTAACCCGTACCCTAACCCTAACACTAACCCTAACCCTAACCCTAAGCCTATCCCTAACCCTAACCCTAACCCTAAGCCTGACACAGTCTTAAGCCTGACCCTAACCCTAACCCTAACCCTGACCGTGACTGTGTTCCCGACCCTAACCGCAATCCTTAAGGTAACCCTATCCCTGATCTAATGCCAACCACGATCCTAAACCTAATGCTGAGGCTAAACATAAAACTAAACCCTACCCTAACCCAAAACCTAACCCTAACCTTAAGGCTGTCTAACCCTAACCGAACCATAACCCTACTTCTAAACCTAATCCTAACTCCAAACCCAAACCTTTCCCCTAAATCTAATCCTGAAACTGAACCGTATATTGACCCCAATCCAAATCCTGACCCTGACCATAAACCGGACCCCGGCCCAGACCTTCACCAGATCCTGACCCTAAACCTAACCCTGACAATAGCACTGACCCAAAACTAACCCTGTCCTTGAGCTGAACGTGGACCCTAAACCAAAACCAGATCCTGACCCTAAACCTGACACTGGCTCTGAACTTCACCCTGACCCTGACCCAGACCCTGAACATAAACCTAAACCTGACCCTAACGGTGACCCTACACTGACCCTAACACTAACCCTGAAGCTGACTGTGATTCTGACCCTAACTGTAACCCTAAAGGTAACCCTGACCCTGACCCTGATATGGACCATGACACAAAACATAACAATGATTCTAACCCTACAACTAGCCGTAAAACTAATGCAGACCCTGACCCTAAACCAGTGTAACCCTAATCCTCAAATTAATTCTAATTCTCACCCCAAACCCATACTTTAAACCTATCCCTGAATTTATCCCTGAATCTGACCTGACCCTTACCCTGAACTTTGCCAAAATTGACCCTGATCCGAATTTTGACCCTAAACAGAACCCTGGCCCTGACCCTAAACTGAACCCTGGCCCTGACCCTAAACCTGACCCTAATACTTTCACTGACACTGACCATAAACCTAACTCTGACCCAGACCGTGAGCCTGACCAGAACTCTAACCCTAAAGCTAAACTAAGTCAGGACCCTAATCATAACCCAGAATCTAAACATAAAGCAGGCCTTATTCTAACCATGACCATAATCCTGAACTGGACCCTAACCATAACACTGAACATGACACCAAACCTATCCCTGACCCTGACCCTTACTCTGAAACTAACCCTAACCCTGACACTGACTGTGAGCCTGACCATAAACCTAACCCTGAACCTAACCCTAACCCTGACCCCTACACTACGCCTAACGATAACCCTGCCCCTAACAATGTCTAACCCTAACCCTGAACCTAACTATAACCCTAAAATTAACCCGGTCCTAAAACTAACTGAAAACGCTGACCCTGACTCTGACTGTGAGCCTGACCATAAACCTAACCCTAACCCTAAACCTAACCCTAACCCTAACCCTAAACCTAACCCGTACCCTAACCCGTACCCTAACCCGTACCCTAACCCTAACCCGTACCCTAACCCGTACCCTAACCCTAACCCTAACCCTAACCCTAACCCTAACCCGTACCCTAACCCGTACCCTAACCCGTACCCTAACCCGTATCCTAACCCTAACCCGTACCCTAACCCTAACCCTAACCCGTACCCTAACCCTAACCCGTACCCTAACCCTAACCCTAACCCTAACCCTAACCCTAAGCCTAACCCTAACCCTAACCCTAACCCTAAGCCTGACACAGTCTTAAGCCTGACCCTAACCCTAACCCTAACCCTGACCGTGACTGTGTTCCCGACCCTAACCGCAATCCTTAAGGTAACCCTATCCCTGATCTAATGCCAACCACGATCCTAAACCTAATGCTGAGGCTAAACATAAAACTAAACCCTACCCTAACCCAAAACCTAACCCTAACCTTAAGCCTGTCTAACCCTAACCGAACCATAACCCTACTTCTAAACCTAATCCTAACTCCAAACCCAAACCTTTCCCCTAAATCTAATCCTGAAACTGAACCGTATATTGACCCCAATCCAAATCCTGACCCTGACCATAATCCGGACCCCGGCCCAGACCTTCACCAGATCCTGACCCTAAACCTAACCCTGACAATAGCACTGACCCAAAACTAACCCTGTCCTTGAGCTGAACGTGGACCCTAAACCAAAACCAGATCCTGACCCTAAACCTGACACTGGCTCTGAACTTCACCCTGACCCTGACCCAGACCCTGAACATAAACCTAAACCTGACCCTAACGGTGACCCTACACTGACCCTAACACTAACCCTGAAGCTGACTGTGATTCTGACCCTAACTGTAACCCTAAAGGTAACCCTGACCCTGACCCTGATATGGACCATGACACAAAACATAACAATGATTCTAACCCTACAACTAACCCATAAAACTAATGCAGACCCTGACCCTAAACCAGTGTAACCCTAATCCTCAAATTAATTCTAATTCTCACCCCAAACCCATACTTTAAACCTATCCCTGAATTTATCCCTGAATCTGACCTGACCCTTACCCTGAACTTTGCCAAAACTTGACCCTGATCCGAATTTTGACCCTAAACAGAACCCTGGCCCTGACCCTAAACTGAACCCTGGCCCTGACCCTAAACCTGACCCTAATACTTTCACTGACACTGACCATAAACCTAACTCTGACCCAGACCGTGAGCCTGACCAGAACTCTAACCCTAAAGCTAAACTAAGTCAGGACCCTAATCATAACCCAGAATCTAAACATAAAGCAGGCCTTATTCTAACCATGACCATAATCCTGAACTGGACCCTAACCATAACACTGAACATGACACCAAACCTATCCCTGACCCTGACCCTTACTCTGAAACTAACCCTAACCCTGACACTGACTGTGAGCCTGACCATAAACCTAACCCTGAACCTAACCCTAACCCTGACCCCTACACTACGCCTAACGATAACCCTGCCCCTAACAATGTCTAACCCTAACCCTGAACCTAACTATAACCCTAAAATTAACCCGGTCCTAAAACTAACTGAAAACGCTGACCCTGACTCTGACTGTGAGCCTGACCATAAACCTAACCCTAACCCTAAACCTAACTCTAACCCTAACCCTAACCTAACCCGTACCCTAACCCGTACCCTAACCCGTACCCTAACCCGTACCCTAACCCTAACCCGTACCCTAACCCGTACCCTAACCCTAACCCGTACCCTAACCCTAACCCGTACCCTAACCCTAACCCTAACCCGTACCCTAACCCTAACCCTAACCCTAACCCTAACCCTAAGCCTAACCCTAACCCTAACCCTAAGCCTGACACAGTCCTAAGCCTGACCCTAACCCTAACCCTAACCCTGACCGTGACTGTGTTCCCGACCCTAACCGCAATCCTTAAGGTAACCCTATCCCTGATCTAATGCCAACCACGATCCTAAACCTAATGCTGAGGCTAAACATAAAACTAAACCCTACCCTAACCCAAAACTTAACCCTAACCTTAAGGCTGTCTAACCCTAACCGAACCATAACCCTACTTCTAAACCTAATCCTAACTCCAAACCCAAACCTTTCCCCTAAATCTAATCCTGAAACTGAACCGTATATTGACCCCAATCCAAATCCTGACCCTGACCATAAACCGGACCCCGGCCCAGACCTTCACCAGATCCTGACCCTAAACCTAACCCTGACAATAGCACTGACCCAAAACTAACCCTGTCCTTGAGCTGAACGTGGACCCTAAACCAAAACCAGATCCTGACCCTAAACCTGACACTGGCTCTGAACTTCACCCTGACCCTGACCCAGACCCTGAACATAAACCTAAACCTGACCCTAACGGTGACCCTACACTGACCCTAACACTAACCCGAAGCTGACTGTGATTCTGACCCTAACTGTAACCCTAAAGGTAACCCTGACCCTGACCCTGATATGGACCATGACACAAAACATAACAATGATTCTAACCCTACAACTAGCCGTAAAACTAATGCAGACCCTGACCCTAAACCAGTGTAACCCTAATCCTCAAATTAATTCTAATTCTCACCCCAAACCCATACTTTAAACCTATCCCTGAATTTATCCCTGAATCTGACCTGACCCTTACCCTGAACTTTGCCAAAACTTGACCCTGATCCGAATTTTGACCCTAAACAGAACCCTGGCCCTGACCCTAAACTGAACCCTGGCCCTGACCCTAAACCTGACCCTAATACTTTCACTGACACTGACCATAAACCTAACTCTGACCCAGACCGTGAGCCTGACCAGAACTCTAACCCTAAAGCTAAACTAAGTCAGGACCCTAATCATAACCCAGAATCTAAACATAAAGCAGGCCTTATTCTAACCATGACCATAATCCTGAACTGGACCCTAACCATAACACTGAACATGACACCAAACCTATCCCTGACCCTGACCCTTACTCTGAAACTAACCCTAACCCTGACACTGACTGTGAGCCTGACCATAAACCTAACCCTGAACCTAACCCTAACCCTGACCCCTACACTACGCCTAACGATAACCCTGCCCCTAACAATGTCTAACCCTAACCCTGAACCTAACTATAACCCTAAAATTAACCCGGTCCTAAAACTAACTGAAAACGCTGACCCTGACTCTGACTGTGAGCCTGAACATAAACCTAACCCTAACCCTAAACCTAACCCTAACCCTAACCCTAACCCTAACCCGTACCCTAACCCGTACCCTAACCCGTACCCTAACCCGTACCCTAACCCGTACCTTAACCCTAACCCGTACCCTAACCCTAACCCGTACCCTAACCCTAACCCTAACCCGTACCCTAATCCTAACCCTAACCCTAACCCTAACCCTAAGCCTAACCCTAACCCAAACCCTAACCCTAAGCCTGACACAGTCTTAAGCCTGACCCTAACCCTAACCCTAACCCTGACCGTGACTGTGTTCCCGACTCTAACCGCAATCCTTAAGGTAACCCTATCCCTGATCTAATGCCAACCACGATCCTAAACCTAATGCTGAGGCTAAACATAAAACTAAACCCTACCCTAACCCAAAACCTAACCCTAACCTTAAGGCTGTCTAACCCTAACCGAACCATAATCCTACTTCTAAACCTAATCCTAACTCCAAACCCAAACCTTTCCCCTAAATCTAATCCTGAAACTGAACCGTATATTGACCCCAATCCAAATCCTGACCCTGACCATAAACCGGACCCCGGCCCAGACCTTCACCAGATCCTGACCCTAAACCTAACCCTGACAATAGCACTGACCCAAAACTAACCCTGTCCTTGAGCTGAACGTGGACCCTAAACCAAAACCAGATCCTGACCCTAAACCTGACACTGGCTCTGAACTTCACCCTGACCCTGACCCAGACCCTGAACATAAACCTAAACCTGACCCTAACGGTGACACTACACTGACCCTAACACTAACCCTGAAGCTGACTGTGATTCTGACCCTAACTGTAACCCTAAAGGTAACCCTGACCCTGACCCTGATATGGACCATGACACAAAACATAACAATGATTCTAACCCTACAACTAACCCATAAAACTAATGCAGACCCTGACCCTAAACCAGTGTAACCCTAATCCTCAAATTAATTCTAATTCTCACCCCAAACCCATACTTTAAACCTATCCCTGAATTTATCCCTGAATCTGACCTGACCCTTACCCTGAACTTTGCCAAAACTTGACCCTGATCCGAATTTTGACCCTAAACAGAACCCTGGCCCTGACCCTAAACTGAACCCTGGCCCTGACCCTAAACCTGACCCTAATACTTTCACTGACACTGACCATAAACCTAACTCTGACCCAGACCGTGAGCCTGACCAGAACTCTAACCCTAAAGCTAAACTAAGTCAGGACCCTAATCATAACCCAGAATCTAAACATAAAGCAGGCCTTATTCTAACCATGACCATAATCCTGAACTGGACCCTAACCATAACACTGAACATGACACCAAACCTATCCCTGACCCTGACCCTTACTCTGAAACTAACCCTAACCCTGACACTGACTGTGAGCCTGACCATAAACCTAACCCTGAACCTAACCCTAACCCTGACCCCTACACTACGCCTAACGATAACCCTGCCCCTAACAATGTCTAACCCTAACCCTGAACCTAACTATAACCCTAAAAATAACCCGGTCCTAAAACTAACTGAAAACGCTGACACTGACACTGACTGTGAGCCTGACCATAAACCTAACCCTAACCCGTACCCTAAACCTAACCCTAACCCTAACCCGTACCCTAACCCGTACCCTAACCCGTACCCTAACCCGTACCCTAACCCTAACCCGTACCCTAACCCGTACCCTAACTCTAACCCGTACCCTAACCCTAACCCGTATCCTAAACCTAACCCTAACCCGTACCCTAACCCTAACCCTAACCCTAACCCTAACCCTAAGCCTAACCCTAACCCTAACCCTAAGCCTGACACAGTCCTTAGCCTGACCCTAACCCTAACCCTAACCCTGACTGTGACTGTGTTCCCGACCCTAACCACAATCCTTAAGGTAACCCTATCCCTGATCTAATGCCAACCACGGTCCTAAACCTAATGCTGAGGCTAAACATAAAACTAAACCCTACCCTAACCCAAAACCTAACCCTAACCTTAAGGCTGTCTAACCCTAACCGAACCATAACCCTACTTCTAAACCTAATCCTAACTCCAAACCCAAACCTTTCCCCTAAATCTAATCCTGAAACTGAACCGTATATTGACCCCAATCCAAATCCTGACCCTGACCATAAACCGGACCCCGGCCCAGACCTTCACCAGATCCTGACCCTAAACATAACCCTGACAATAGCACTGACCCAAAACTAACCCTGTCCTTGAGCTGAACGTGGACCCTAAACCAAAACCAGATCCTGACCCTAAACCTGACACTGGCTCTGAACTTCACCCTGACCCTGACCCAGACCCTTAACATAAACCTAAACCTGACCCTAACGGTGACCCTACACTGACCCTAACACTAACCCTGAAGCTGACTGTGATTCTGACCCTAACTGTAACCCTAAAGGTAACCCTGACCCTGACCCTGATATGGACCATGACACAAAACATAACAATGATTCTAACCCTACAACTAACCCATAAAACTAATGCAGACCCTGACCCTAAACCAGTGTAACCCTAATCCTCAAATTAATTCTAATTCTCACCCCAAACCCATACTTTAAACCTATCCCTGAATTTATCCCTGAATCTGACCTGACCCTTACCCGGAACTTTGCCAATACTTGACCCTGATCAGAATTTTGACCCTAAACAGAACCCTGGCCCTGACCCTAAACTGAACCCTGGCCCTGACCCTAAACCTGACCCTAATACTTTCACTGACACTGACCATAAACCTAACTCTGACCCAGACCGTGAGCCTGACCAGAACTCTAACCCTAAAGCTAAACTAAGTCAGGACCCTAATCATAACCCAGAATCTAAACATAAAGCAGGCCTTATTCTAACCATGACCATAATCCTGAACTGGACCCTAACCATAACACTGAACATGACACCAAACCTATCCCTGACCCTGACCCTTACTCTGAAACTAACCCTAACCCTGACACTGACTGTGAGCCTGACCATAAACCTAACCCTGAACCTAACCCTAACCCTGACCCCTACACTACGCCTAACGATAACCCTGCCCCTAACAATGTCTAACCCTAACCCTGAACCTAACTATAACCCTAAAATTAACCCGGTCCTAAAACTAACTGAAAACGCTGACCCTGACTCTGACTGTGAGCCTGACCATAAACCTAACCCTAACCCGTACCCTAACCCTAACCCTAACCCTAACCCGTACCCTAACCCGTACCCTAACCCGTACCCTAACCCGTACCCTAACCCTAACCCGTACCCTAACCCTAACCCGTACCCTAACCCTAACCCTAACCCGTACCCTAACCCTAACCCTAACCCTAACCCTAACCCTAAGCCTAACCCTAACCATAACCCTAACCCTAAGCCTGACACAGTCTTAAGCCTGACCCTAACCCTAACCCTAACCCTGACCGTGACTGTGTTCCCGACCCTAACCGCAATCCTTAAGGTAACCCTATCCCTGATCTAATGCCAACCACGATCCTAAACCTAATGCTGAGGCTAAACATAAAACTAAACCCTACCCTAACCCAAAACCTAACCCTAACCTTAAGGCTGTCTAACCCTAACCGAACCATAACCCTACTTCTAAACCTAATCCTAACTCCAAACCCAAACCTTTCCCCTAAATCTAATCCTGAAACTGAACCGTATATTGACCCCAATCCAAATCCTGACCCTGACCATAATCCGGACCCCGGCCCAGACCTTCACCAGATCCTGACCCTAAACCTAACCCTGACAATAGCACTGACCCAAAACTAACCCTGTCCTTGAGCTGAACGTGGACCCTAAACCAAAACCAGATCCTGACCCTAAACCTGACACTGGCTCTGAACTTCACCCTGACCCTGACCCAGACCCTGAACATAAACCTAAACCTGACCCTAACGGTGACCCTACACTGACCCTAACACTAACCCTGAAGCTGACTGTGATTCTGACCCTAACTGTAACCCTAAAGGTAACCCTGACCCTGACCCTGATATGGACCATGACACAAAACATAACAATGATTCTAACCCTACAACTAACCCATAAAACTAATGCAGACCCTGACCCTAAACCAGTGTAACCCTAATCCTCAAATTAATTCTAATTCTCACCCCAAACCCATACTTTAAACCTATCCCTGAATTTATCCCTGAATCTGACCTGACCCTTACCCTGAACTTTGCCAAAACTTGACCCTGATCCGAATTTTGACCCTAAACAGAACCCTGGCCCTGACCCTAAACTGAACCCTGGCCCTGACCCTAAACCTGACCCTAATACTTTCACTGACACTGACCATAAACCTAACTCTGACCCAGACCGTGAGCCTGACCAGAACTCTAACCCTAAAGCTAAACTAAGTCAGGACCCTAATCATAACCCAGAATCTAAACATAAAGCAGGCCTTATTCTAACCATGACCATAATCCTGAACTGGACCCTAACCATAACACTGAACATGACACCAAACCTATCCCTGACCCTGACCCTTACTCTGAAACTAACCCTAACCCTGACACTGACTGTGAGCCTGACCATAAACCTAACCCTGAACCTAACCCTAACCCTGACCCCTACACTACGCCTAACGATAACCCTGCCCCTAACAATGTCTAACCCTAACCCTGAACCTAACTATAACCCTAAAATTAACCCGGTCCTAAAACTAACTGAAAACGCTGACCCTGACTCTGACTGTGAGCCTGACCATAAACCTAACCCTAACCCTAAACCTAACCCTAACCCTAACCCTAACCTAACCCGTACCCTAACCCGTACCCTAACCCGTACACTAACCCGTACCCTAACCCTAACCCGTACCCTAACCCGTACCCTAACCCTAACCCGTACCCTAACCCTAACCCGTACCCTAACCCTAACCCTAACCCGTACCCTAACCCTAACCCTAAGCCTAACCCTAACCCTAACCCTAACCCTAAGCCTGACACAGTCCTAAGCCTGACCCTAACCCTAACCCTAACCCTGACCGTGACTGTGTTCCCGACCCTAACCGCAATCCTTAAGGTAACCCTATCCCTGATCTAATGCCAACCACGATCCTAAACCTAATGCTGAGGCTAAACATAAAACTAAACCCTACCCTAACCCAAAACCTAACCCTAACCTTAAGGCTGTCTAACCCTAACCGAACCATAACCCTACTTCTAAACCTAATCCTAACTCCAAACCCAAACCTTTCCCCTAAATCTAATCCTGAAACTGAACCGTATATTGACCCCAATCCAAATCCTGACCCTGACCATAAACCGGACCCCGGCCCAGACCTTCACCAGATCCTGACCCTAAACCTAACCCTGACAATAGCACTGACCCAAAACTTACCCTGTCCTTGAGCTGAACGTGGACCCTAAACCAAAACCAGATCCTGACCCTAAACCTGACACTGGCTCTGAACTTCACCCTGACCCTGACCCAGACCCTGAACATAAACCTAAACCTGACCCTAACGGTGACCCTACACTGACCCTAACACTAACCCTGAAGCTGACTGTGATTCTGACCCTAACTGTAACCCTAAAGGTAACCCTGACCCTGACCCTGATATGGACCATGACTCAAAACATAACAATGATTCTAACCCTACAACTAACCCATAAAACTAATGCAGACCCTGACCCTAAACCAGTGTAACCCTAATCCTCAAATTAATTCTAATTCTCACCCCAAACCCATACTTTAAACCTATCCCTGAATTTATCCCTGAATCTGACCTGACCCTTACCCTGAACTTTGCCAAAACTTGACCCTGATCCGAATTTTGACCCTAAACAGAACCCTGGCCCTGACCCTAAACTGAACCCTGGCCCTGACCCTAAACCTGACCCTAATACTTTCACTGACACTGACCATAAACCTAACTCTGACCCAGACCGTGAGCCTGACCAGAACTCTAACCCTAAAGCTAAACTAAGTCAGGACCCTAATCATAACCCAGAATCTAAACATAAAGCAGGCCTTATTCTAACCATGACCATAATCCTGAACTGGACCCTAACCATAACACTGAACATGACACCAAACCTATCCCTGACCCTGACCCTTACTCTGAAACTAACCTTAACCCTGACTCTGACTGTGAGCCTGACCATAAACCTAACCCTAACCCTAAACCTAACCCTAACCCTAACCCTAACCCGTACCCTAACCCTAACCCGTACCCTAACCCGTACCCTAACCCTAACCCGTACCCTAACCCTAACCCGTACCCTAAGCCTAACCCGTACCCTAACCCTAACCCGTACCCTAACCCTAACCCTAACCCGTACCCTAACCCTAACCCTAACCCTAACCCTAAGCCTAACCCTAACCCTAACCCTAACCCTAAGCCTGACACAGTCCTAAGCCTGACCCTAACCCTAACACTAACCCTGACCGTGACTGTGTTCCCGACCCTAACCGCAATCCTTAAGGTAACCCTATCCCTGATCTAATGCCAACCACGATCCTAAACCTAATGCTGAGGCTAAACATAAAACTAAACCCTACCCTAACCCAAAACCTAACCCTTCCCTTAAGGCTGTCTAACCCTAACCGAACCATAACCCTACTTCTAAACCTAATCCTAACTACAAACCCAAACCTTTCCCCTAAATCTAATCCTGAAACTGAACCGTATATTGACCCCAATCCAAATCCTGACCCTGACCATAAACCGGACCCCGGCCCAGACCTTCACCAGATCCTGACCTTAAACCTAACCCTGACAATAGCACTGACCCAAAACCAACCCTGTCCTTGAGCTGAACGTGGACCCTAAACCAAAACCAGATCCTGACCCTAAACCTGACACTGGCTCTGAACTTCACCCTGACCCTGACCCAGACCCTGAACATAAACCTAAACCTGACCCTAACGGTGACCCTACACTGACCCTAACACTAACCCTGAAGCTGAGTGTGATTCTGACCCTAACTGTAACCCTAAAGGTAACCCTGACCCTGACCCTGATATGGAACATGACACAAAACATAACAATGATTCTAACCCTACAACTAACCCATAAAACTAATGCAGACCCTGACCCTAAACCAGTGTAACCCTAATCCTCAAATTAATTCTAATTCTCACCCCAAACCCATACTTTAAACCTATCCCTGAATTTATCCCTGAATCTGACCTGACCCTTGCCCTGAACTTTGCCAAAACTTGACCCTGATCCGAATTTTGACCCTAAACAGAACCCTGGCCCTGACCCTAAACTGAACCCTGGCCCTGACCCTAAACCTGACCCTAATACTTTCACTGACACTGACCATAAACCTAACTCTGACCCAGACCGTGAGCCTGACCAGAACTCTAACCCTAAAGCTAAACTAAGTCAGGACCCTAATCATAACCCAGAATCTAAACATAAAGCAGGCCTTATTCTAACCATGACCATAATCCTGAACTGGACCCTAACCATAACACTGAACATGACACCAAACCTATCCCTGACCCTGACCCTTACTCTGAAACTAACCCTAACCCTTACACTGACTGTGAGCCTGACCATAAACCTAACCCTGAACCTAACCCTAACCCTTACCCCTACACTACGCCTAACGATAACCCTGCCCCTAACAATGTCTAACCCTAACCCTGAACCTAACTATAACCCTAAAATTAACCCGGTCCTAAAACTAACTGAAAACGCTGACCCTGACTCTGACTGTGAGCCTGACCATAAACCTAACCCTAACGCTAAACCTAACCCTAACCCTAACCCTAACCATAACCCTTACCCTAACCCGTACCCTAACCCTAACCCGTACCCTAACCCTAACCCGTACCCTAACCCTAACCCTAACCCTAACCCTAAGCCTAACCCTAACCCTAACCCTAACCCTAAGCCTGACACAGTCCTAAGCCTGACCCTAACCCTAACCCTAACCCTGACCGTGACTGTGTTCCCGACCCTAACCGCAATCCTTAAGGTAACCCTATCCCTGATCTAATGCCAACCACGATCCTAAACCTAATGCTGAGGCTAAACATAAAACTAAACCCTACCCTAACCCAAAACCTAACCCTAACCTTAAGGCTGTCTAACCCTAACCGAACCATAACCCTACTTCTAAACCTAATCCTAACTCCAAACCCAAACCTTTCCCCTAAATCTAATCCTGAAACTGAACCGTATATTGACCCCAATCCAAATCCTGACCCTGACCATAAACCGGACCCCGGCCCAGACCTTCACCAGATCCTGACCCTAAACCTAACCCTGACAATAGCACTGACCCAAAACTAACCCTGTCCTTGAGCTGAACGTGGACCCTAAACCAAAACCAGATCCTGACCCTAAACCTGACACTGGCTCTGAACTTCACCCTGACCCTGACCCAGACCCTGAACATAAACCTAAACCTGACCCTAACGGTGACCCTACACTGACCCTAACACTAACCCTGAAGCTGACTGTGATTCTGACCCTAACTGTAACCCTAAAGGTAACCCTGACCCTGACCCTGATATGGACCATGACACAAAACATAACAATGATTCTAACCCTACAACTAACCCATAAAACTAATGCAGACCCTGACCCTAAACCAGTGTAACCCTAATCCTCAAATTAATTCTAATTCTCACCCCAAACCCATACTTTAAACCTATCCCTGAATTTATCCCTGAATCTGACCTGACCCTTACCCTGAACTTTGCCAAAACTTGACCCTGATCCGAATTTTGACCCTAAACAGAACCCTGGCCCTGACCCTAAACTGAACCCTGGCCCTGACCCTAAACCTGACCCTAATACTTTCACTGACACTGACCATAAACCTAACTCTGACCCAGACCGTGAGCCTGACCAGAACTCTAACCCTAAAGCTAAACTAAGTCAGGACCCTAATCATAACCCAGAATCTAAACATAAAGCAGGCCTTATTCTAACCATGACCATAATCCTGAACTGGACCCTAACCATAACACTGAACATGACACCAAACCTATCCCTGACCCTGACCCTTACTCTGAAACTAACCCTAACCCTGACACTGACTGTGAGCCTGACCATAAACCTAACCCTGAACCTAACCCTAACCCTGACCCCTACACTACGCCTAACGATAACCCTGCCCCTAACAATGTCTAACCCTAACCCTGAACCTAACTATAACCCTAAAATTAACCCGGTCCTAAAACTAACTGAAAACGCTGACCCTGACTCTGACTGTGAGCCTGACCATAAACCTAACCCTAACCCTTAACCTAACCCTAACCCTAACCCTAACCCTAAACCTAAACATAACCAGTACCCTAAACCGTACCCTAACCCTAACCCTAACCCTAACCCGTACCCTAACCCGTACCCTAACCCTAACCCGTACCCTAACCCGTACCCTAACCCTAACCCTAACCCGTACCCTAACCCTAACCCGTACCCTAACCCTAACCCTAACCCTAACCCGTACCCTAACCCTAACCCGTACCCTAAACCTAACCCTAAGCCTAACCCTAACCCTAACCCTAACCCTAAGCCTGACACAGTCCTAAGCCTGACCCTAACCCTAACCCTAACCCTGACCGTGACTGTGTTCCCGACCCTAACCGCAATCCTTAAGGTAACCCTATCCCTGATCTAATGCCAACCACGATCCTAAACCTAATGCTGAGGCTAAACATAAAACTAAACCCTACCCTAACCCAAAACCTAACCCTAACCTTAAGGCTGTCTAATCCTAACCGAACCATAACCCTACTTCTAAACCTAATCCTAACTCCAAACCCAAACCTTTCCCCTAAATCTAATCCTGAAACTGAACCGTATATTGACCCCAATCCAAATCCTGACCCTGACCATAAACCGGACCCCGGCCCAGACCTTCACCAGATCCTGACCCTAAACCTAACCCTGACAATAGCACTGACCCAAAACTAACCCTGTCCTTGAGCTGAACGTGGACCCTAAACCAAAACCAGATCCTGACCCTAAACCTGACACTGGCTCTGAACTTCACCCTGACCCTGACCCAGACCCTGAACATAAACCTAAACCTGACCCTAACGGTGACCCTACACTGACCCTAACACTAACCCTGAAGCTGACTGTGATTCTGACACTAACTGTAACCCTAAAGGTAACCCTGACCCTGACCCTGATATGGACCATGACACAAAACATAACAATGATTCTAACCCTACAACTAACCCATAAAACTAATGCAGACCCTGACCCTAAACCAGTGTAACCCTAATCCTCAAATTAATTCTAATTCTCACCCCAAACCCATACTTTAAACCTATCCCTGAATTTATCCCTGAATCTGACCTGACCCTTACCCTGAACTTTGCCAAAACTTGACCCTGATCCGAATTTTGACCCTAAACAGAACCCTGGCCCTGACCCTAAACTGAACCCTGGCCCTGACCCTAAACCTGACCCTAATAATTTCACTGACACTGACCATAAACCTAACTCTGACCCAGACCGTGAGCCTGACCAGAACTCTAACCCTAAAGCTAAACTAAGTCAGGACCCTAATCATAACCCAGAATCTAAACATAAAGCAGGCCTTATTCTAACCATGACCATAATCCTGAACTGGACCCTAACCATAACACTGAACATGACACCAAACCTATCCCTGACCCTGACCCTTACTCTGAAACTAACCCTAACCCTGACACTGACTGTGAGCCTGACCATAAACCTAACCCTGAACCTAACCCTAACCCTGACCCCTACACTACGCCTAACGATAACCCTGCCCCTAACAATGTCTAACCATAACCCTGAACCTAACTATAACCCTAAAATTAACCCGGTCCTAAAACTAACTGAAAACGCTGACCCTGACTCTGACTGTGAGCATGAACATAAACCTAACCCTAACCCTAAACCTAACCCTAACCCTAACCCTAACCCTAACCCTAACCCGTACCCTAACCCGTACCCTAACCCGTACCTAACCCTAACCCGTACCCTAACCCTAACCCGTACCCTAACCCTAACCCTAAGCCTAAGCCTAACCCTAACCCTAACCCTAAGCCTGACTCAGTCCTAAGCCTGACCCTAACCCTAACCCTAACCCTGACCGTGACTGTGTTCCCGACCCTAACCGCAATCCTTAAGGTTACCCTATCCCTGATCTAATGCCAACCACGATCCTAAACCTAATGCTGAGGCTAAACATAAAACTAAACCCTACCCTAACCCAAAACCTAACCCTAACCTTAAGGCTGTCTAACCCTAACCGAACCATAACCCTACTTCTAAACCTAATCCTAACTCCAAACCCAAACCTTTCCCCTAAATCTAATCCTGAAACTGAACCGTATATTGACCCCAATCCAAATCCTGACCCTGACCATAAACCGGACCCCGGCCCAGACCTTCACCAGATCCTGACCCTAAACCTAACCCTGACAATAGCACTGACCCAAAACTAACCCTGTCCTTGAGCTGAACGTGGACCCTAAACCAAAACCAGATCCTGACCCTAAACCTGACACTGGCTCTGAACTTCACCCTGACCCTGACCCAGACCCTGAACATAAACCTAAACCTGACCCTAACGGTGACCCTACACTGACCCTAACACTAACCCTGAAGCTGACTGTGATTCTGACCCTAACTGTAACCCTAAAGGTAACCCTGACCCTGACCCTGATATGGACCATGACACAAAACATAACAATGATTCTAACCCTACAACTAACCCATAAAACTAATGCAGACCCTGACCCTAAACCAGTGTAACCCTAATCCTCAAATTAATTCTAATTCTCACCCCAAACCCATACTTTAAACCTATCCCTGAATTTATCCCTGAATCTGACCTGACCCTTACCCTGAACTTTGCCAAAACTTGACCCTGATCCGAATTTTGACCCTAAACAGAACCCTGGCCCTGACCCTAAACTGAACCCTGGCCCTGACCCTAAACCTGACCCTAATACTTTCACTGACACTGACCATAAACCTAACTCTGACCCAGACCGTGAGCCTGACCAGAACTGTAACCCTAAAGCTAAACTAAGTCAGGACCCTAATCATAACCCAGAATCTAAACATAAAGCAGGCATTATTCTAACCATGACCAGAATCCTGAACTGGACCCTAACCATAACACTGAACATGACACCAAACCTATCCCTGACCCTGACCCTTACTCTGAAACTAACCCTAACCCTGACACTGACTGTGAGCCTGACCATAAACCTAACCCTGAACCTAACCCTAACCCTGACCCCTACACTACGCCTAACGATAACCATGCCCCTAACAATGTCTAACCCTAACCCTGAACCTAACTATAACCCTAAAATTAACCCGGTCCTAAAACTAAATGAAAACGCTGACCCTGACTCTGACTGTGAGCCTGACCATAAACCTAACCCTAACCCTAAACCTAACCCTAACCCTAACCCTAACCCGTACCCTAACCCGTACCCTAACCCGTACCCTAACCCTAACCCGTACCCTAACCCTAACTCGTACCCTAACCCTAACCCGTACCCTAACCCTAACCCGTACCCTAACCCTAACCCGTACCCTAACCCTAACCCGTACCCTAACCCTAAGCCTAACACTAACCCTAACCCTAACCCTAACCCTAAGCCTGACACAGTCCTAAGCCTGACCCTAACCCTAACCCTAACCCTGACCGTGACTGTGTTCCCGACCCTAACCGCAATCCTTAAGGTAACCCTATCCCTGATCTAATGCCAACCACGATCCTAAACCTAATGCTGAGGCTAAACATAAAACTAAACCCTACCCTAACCCAAAACCTAACCCTAACCTTAAGGCTGTCTAACCCTAACCGAACCATAACCCTACTTCTAAACCTAATCCTAACTCCAAACCCAAACCTTTCCCCTAAATCTAATCCTGAAACTGAACCGTATATTGACCCCAATCCAAATCCTGACCCTGACCATAAACCGGACCCCGGCCCAGACCTTCACCAGATCCTGACCCTAAACCTAACCCTGACAATAGCACTGACCCAAAACTAACCCTGTCCTTGAGCTGAACGTGGACCCTAAACCAAAACCAGATCCTGACCCTAAACCTGACACTGGCTCTGAACTTCACCCTGACCCTGACCCAGACCCTGAACATAAACCTAAACCTGACCCTAACGGTGACCCTACACTGACCCTAACACTAACCCTGAAGCTGACTGTGATTCTGACCCTAACTGTAACCCTAAAGGTAACCCTGACCCTGACCCTGATATGGACCATGACACAAAACATAACAATGATTCTAACCCTACAACTAACCCATAAAACTAATGCAGACCCTGACCCTAAACCAGTGTAACCCTAATCCTCAAATTAATTCAAATCTCACCCCAAACCCATACTTTAAACCTATCCCTGAATTTATCCCTGAATCTGACCTGACCCTTACCCTGAACTTTGCCAAAACTTGACCCTGATCCGAATTTTGACCCTAAACAGAACCCTGGCCCTGACCCTAAACTGAACCCTGGCCCTGACCCTAAACCTGACCCTAATACTTTCACTGACACTGACCATAAACCTAACTCTGACCCAGACCGTGAGCCTGACCAGAACTCTAACCCTAAAGCTAAACTAAGTCAGGACCCTAATCATAACCCAGAATCTAAACATAAAGCAGGCCTTATTCTAACCATGACCATAATCCTGAACTGGACCCTAACCATAACACTGAACATGACACCAAACCTATCCCTGACCCTGACCCTTACTCTGAAACTAACCCTAACCCTGACACTGACTGTGAGCCTGACCATAAACCTAACCCTGAACCTAACCCTAACCCTGACCCCTACACTACGCCTAACGATAACCCTGCCCCTAACAATGTCTAACCCTAACCCTGAACCTAACTATAACCCTAAAATTAACCCGGTCCTAAAACTAACTGAAAACGCTGACCCTGACTCTGACTGTGAGCCTGACCATAAACCTAACCCTAACCCTAAACCTAACCCTAACCCTAACCCGTACCCTAACCCGTACCCTAACCCGTACCGTAACCCTAACCCGTACCCTAACCCGTACCCTAACCCTAACCCGTACCCTAACCCTAACCCTAACCCGTACCATAACCCTAACCCGTACCCTAACCCTAATCCTAACCCGTACCCTAACCCTAACCCTAACCCTAACCCTAAGCCTGACACAGTCCTAAGCCTGACCCTAACCCTAACCCTAACCCTGACCGTGACTGTGTTCCCGACCCTAACCGCAATCCTTAAGGTAACCCTATCCCTGATCTAATGCCAACCACGATCCTAAACCTAATGCTGAGGCTAAACATAAAACTAAACCCTACCCTAACCCAAAACCTAACCCTAACCTTAAGGCTGTCTAACCCTAACCGAACCATAACCCTACTTCTAAACCTAATCCTAACTCCAAACCCAAACCTTTCCCCTAAATCTAATCCTGAAACTGAACCGTATATTGACCCCAATCCAAATCCTGACCCTGACCATAAACCGGACCCCGGCCCAGACCTTCACCAGATCCTGACCCTAAACCTAACCCTGACAATAGCACTGACCCAAAACTAACCCTGTCCTTGAGCTGAACGTGGACCCTAAACCAAAACCAGATCCTGACCCTAAACCTGACACTGGCTCTGAACTTCACCCTGACCCTGACCCAGACCCTGAACATAAACCTAAACCTGACCCTAACGGTGACCCTACACTGACCCTAACACTAACCCTGAAGCTGACTGTGATTCTGACCCTAACTGTAACCCTAAAGGTAACCCTGACCCTGACCCTGATATGGACCATGACACAAAACATAACAATGATTCTAACCCTACAACTAACCCATAAAACTAATGCAGACCCTGACCCTAAACCAGTGTAACCCTAATCCTCAAATTAATTCTAATTCTCACCCCAAACCCATACTTTAAACCTATCCCTGAATTTATCCCTGAATCTGACCTGACCCTTACCCTGAACTTTGCCAAAACTTGACCCTGATCCGAATTTTGACCCTAAACAGAACCCTGGCCCTGACCCTAAACTGAACCCTGGCCCTGACCCTAAACCTGACCCTAATACTTTCACTGACACTGACCATAAACCTAACTCTGACCCAGACCGTGAGCCTGACCAGAACTCTAACCCTAAAGCTAAACTAAGTCAGGACCCTAATCATAACCCAGAATCTAAACATAAAGCAGGCCTTATTCTAACCATGACCATAATCCTGAACTGGACCCTAACCATAACACTGAACATGACACCAAACCTATCCCTGACCCTGACCCTTACTCTGAAACTAACCCTAACCCTGACACTGACTGTGAGCCTGACCATAAACCTAACCCTGAACCTAACCCTAACCCTGACCCCTACACTACGCCTAACGATAACCCTGCCCCTAACAATGTCTAACCCTAACCCTGAACCTAACTATAACCCTAAAATTAACCCGGTCCTAAAACTAACTGAAAACGCTGACCCTGACTCTGACTGTGAGCCTGACCATAAACCTAACCCTAACCCTAAACCTAACCCTAACCCTAACCCTAACCTAACCCGTACCCTAACCCGTACCCTAACCCGTACCCTAACCCATACCCTAACCCTAACCCGTACCCTAACCCGTACCCTAACCCTAACCCGTACCCTAACCCTAACCCGTACCCTAACCCTAACCCTAACCCGTACCCTAACCCTAACCCTAACCCTAACCCGTACCCTAAACCTAACCCGTACCCTAAACCTAACCCTAAGCCTGACACAGTCCTAAGCCTGACCCTAACCCTAACCCTAACCCTGACCGTGACTGTGTTCCCGACCCTAACCGCAATCCTTAAGGTAACCCTATCCCTGATCTAATGCCAACCACGATCCTAAACCTAATGCTGAGGCTAAACATAAAACTAAACCCTACCCTAACCCAAAACCTAACCCTAACCTTAAGGCTGTCTAACCCTAACCGAACCATAACCCTACTTCTAAACCTAATCCTAACTCCAAACCCAAACCTTTCCCCTAAATCTAATCCTGAAACTGAACCGTATATTGACCCCAATCCAAATCCTGACCCTGACCATAAACCGGACCCCGGCCCAGACCTTCACCAGATCCTGACCCTAAACCTAACCCTGACAATAGCACTGACCCAAAACTAACCCTGTCCTTGAGCTGAACGTGGACCCTAAACCAAAACCAGATCCTGACCCTAAACCTGACACTGGCTCTGAACTTCACCCTGACCCTGACCCAGACCCTGAACATAAACCTAAACCTGACCCTAACGGTGACCCTACACTGACCCTAACACTAACCCTGAAGCTGACTGTGATTCTGACCCTAACTGTAACCCTAAAGGTAACCCTGACCCTGACCCTGATATGGACCATGACACAAAACATAACAATGATTCTAACCCTACAACTAACCCATAAAACTAATGCAGACCCTGACCCTAAACCAGTGTAACCCTAATCCTCAAATTAATTCAAATCTCACCCCAAACCCATACTTTAAACCTATCCCTGAATTTATCCCTGAATCTGACCTGACCCTTACCCTGAACTTTGCCAAAACTTGACCCTGATCCGAATTTTGACCCTAAACAGAACCCTGGCCCTGACCCTAAACTGAACCCTGGCCCTGACCCTAAACCTGACCCTAATACTTTCACTGACACTGACCATAAACCTAACTCTGACCCAGACCGTGAGCCTGACCAGAACTCTAACCCTAAAGCTAAACTAAGTCAGGACCCTAATCATAACCCAGAATCTAAACATAAAGCAGGCCTTATTCTAACCATGACCATAATCCTGAACTGGACCCTAACCATAACACTGAACATGACACCAAACCTATCCCTGACCCTGACCCTTACTCTGAAACTAACCCTAACCCTGACACTGACTGTGAGCCTGACCATAAACCTAACCCTGAACCTAACCCTAACCCTGACCCCTACACTACGCCTAACGATAACCCTGCCCCTAACAATGTCTAACCCTAACCCTGAACCTAACTATAACCCTAAAATTAACCCGGTCCTAAAACTAACTGAAAACGCTGACCCTGACTCTGACTGTGAGCCTGACCATAAACCTAACCCTAACCCTAAACCTAACCCTAACCCTAACCCGTACCCTAACCCGTACCCTAACCCGTACCCTAACCCTAACCCGTACCCTAACCCGTACCCTAAACCTAACCCGTACCCTAACCCTAACCCTAACCCGTACCCTAACCCTAACCCTAACCCTAACCCTAAGCCTAACCCTAACCCTAACCCTAAGCCTGACACAGTCCTAAGCCTGACCCTAACCCTAACCCTAACCCTGACCGTGACTGTGTCCCGACCCTAACCGCAATCCTTAAGGTAACCCTATCCCTGATCTAATGCCAACCACGATCCTAAACCTAATGCTGAGGCTAAACATAAAACTAAACCCTACCCTAACCCAAAACCTAACCCTAACCTTAAGGCTGTCTAACCCTAACCGAACCATAACCCTACTTCTAAACCTAATCCTAACTCCAAACCCAAACCTTTCCCCTAAATCTAATCCTGAAACTGAACCGTATATTGACCCCAATCCAAATCCTGACCCTGACCATAAACCGGACCCCGGCCCAGACCTTCACCAGATCCTGACCCTAAACCTAACCCTGACAATAGCACTGACCCAAAACTAACCCTGTCCTTGAGCTGAACGTGGACCCTAAACCAAAACCAGATCCTGACCCTAAACCTGACACTGGCTCTGAACTTCACCCTGACCCTGACCCAGACCCTGAACATAAACCTAAACCTGACCCTAACGGTGACCCTACACTGACCCTAACACTAACCCTGAAGCTGACTGTGATTCTGACCCTAACTGTAACCCTAAAGGTAACCCTGACCCTGACCCTGATATGGACCATGACACAAAACATAACAATGATTCTAACCCTACAACTAACCCATAAAACTAATGCAGACCCTGACCCTAAACCAGTGTAACCCTAATCCTCAAATTAATTCTAATTCTCACCCCAAACCCATACTTTAAACCTATCCCTGAATTTATCCCTGAATCTGACCTGACCCTTACCCTGAACTTTGCCAAAACTTGACCCTGATCCGAATTTTGACCCTAAACAGAACCCTGGCCCTGACCCTAAACTGAACCCTGGCCCTGACCCTAAACCTGACCCTAATACTTTCACTGACACTGACCATAAACCTAACTCTGACCCAGACCGTGAGCCTGACCAGAACTCTAACCCTAAAGCTAAACTAAGTCAGGACCCTAATCATAACCCAGAATCTAAACATAAAGCAGGCCTTATTCTAACCATGACCATAATCCTGAACTGGACCCTAACCATAACACTGAACATGACACCAAACCTATCCCTGACCCTGACCCTTACTCTGAAACTAACCCTAACCCTGACACTGACTGTGAGCCTGACCATAAACCTAACCCTGAACCTAACCCTAACCCTGACCCCTACACTACGCCTAACGATAACCCTGCCCCTAACAATGTCTAACCCTAACCCTGAACCTAACTATAACCCTAAAATTAACCCGGTCCTAAAACTAACTGAAAACGCTGACCCTGACTCTGACTGTGAGCCTGACCATAAACCTAACCCTAACCCTAAACCTAACCCTAACCCTAACCCTAACCCTAACCTAACCCGTACCCTAACCCGTACCCTAACCCGTACCCTAACCCATACCCTAACCCTAACCCGTACCCTAACCCGTACCCTAACCCTAACCCGTACCCTAACCCTAACCCGTACCCTAACCCTAACCCTAACCCGTACCCTAACCCTAACCCTAACCCTAACCCGTACCCTAACCCTAACCCGTACCCTAAACCTAACCCTAAGCCTGACACAGTCCTAAGCCTGACCCTAACCCTAACCCTAACCCTGACCGTGACTGTGTTCCCGACCCTAACCGCAATCCTTAAGGTAACCCTATCCCTGATCTAATGCCAACCACGATCCTAAACCTAATGCTGAGGCTAAACATAAAACTAAACCCTACCCTAACCCAAAACCTAACCCTAACCTTAAGGCTGTCTAACCCTAACCGAACCATAACCCTACTTCTAAACCTAATCCTAACTCCAAACCCAAACCTTTCCCCTAAATCTAATCCTGAAACTGAACCGTATATTGACCCCAATCCAAATCCTGACCCTGACCATAAACCGGACCCCGGCCCAGACCTTCACCAGATCCTGACCCTAAACCTAACCCTGACAATAGCACTGACCCAAAACTAACCCTGTCCTTGAGCTGAACGTGGACCCTAAACCAAAACCAGATCCTGACCCTAAACCTGACACTGGCTCTGAACTTCACCCTGACCCTGACCCAGACCCTGAACATAAACCTAAACCTGACCCTAACGGTGACCCTACACTGACCCTAACACTAACCCTGAAGCTGACTGTGATTCTGACCCTAACTGTAACCCTAAAGGTAACCCTGACCCTGACCCTGATATGGACCATGACACAAAACATAACAATGATTCTAACCCTACAACTAACCCATAAAACTAATGCAGACCCTGACCCTAAACCAGTGTAACCCTAATCCTCAAATTAATTCTAATTCTCACCCCAAACCCATACTTTAAACCTATCCCTGAATTTATCCCTGAATCTGACCTGACCCTTACCCTGAACTTTGCCAAAACTTGACCCTGATCCGAATTTTGACCCTAAACAGAACCCTGGCCCTGACCCTAAACTGAACCCTGGCCCTGACCCTAAACCTGACCCTAATACTTTCACTGACACTGACCATAAACCTAACTCTGACCCAGACCGTGAGCCTGACCAGAACTCTAACCCTAAAGCTAAACTAAGTCAGGACCCTAATCATAACCCAGAATCTAAACATAAAGCAGGCCTTATTCTAACCATGACCATAATCCTGAACTGGACCCTAACCATAACACTGAACATGACACCAAACCTATCCCTGACCCTGACCCTTACTCTGAAACTAACCCTAACCCTGACACTGACTGTGAGCCTGACCATAAACCTAACCCTGAACCTAACCCTAACCCTGACCCCTACACTACGCCTAACGATAACCCTGCCCCTAACAATGTGTACCCCTAACCCTGAACCTAACTAAAACCCTAAAATTAACCCGGTCCTAAAACTAACTGAAAATGCTGACCCTGACTCTGACTGTGAGCCTAAACATAAACCTAACCCTAACCCTAACCCTAACCCTAACCTGTACCCTAACCCGTACCCTAACCCGTACCCTAACCCGTACCCTAACCCTAAGCCTAACCCTAACCCTAACCCTAAGCCTGACACAGTCCTAAGCCTGACTCTAACCCTAACCCTAACCCTGACCGTGACTGTGTTCCCGACCCTAACCACAATCCTTAAGGTAACCCTATCCCTGATCTAATGCCAACCACGATCCTAAACCTAATGCTGAGGCTAAACATAAAACTAAACCCTACCCTAACCCAAAACCTAACCCTAACCTTAAGGCTGTCTAACCCTAACCGAACCATAACCCTACTTCTAAACCTAATCCTAACTCCAAACCCAAACCTTTCCCCTAAATCTAATCCTGAAACTGAACCGTATATTGACCCCAATCCAAATCCTGACCCTGACCATAAACCGGACCCCGGCCCAGACCTTCACCAGATCCTGACCCTAAACCTAACCCTGACAATAGCACTGACCCAAAACTAACCCTGTCCTTGAGCTGAACGTGGACCCTAAACCAAAACCAGATCCTGACCCTAAACCTGACACTGGCTCTGAACTTCACCCTGACCCTGACCCAGACCCTGAACATAAACCTAAACCTGACCCTAACGGTGACCCTACACTGACCCTAACACTAACCCTGAAGCTGACTGTGATTCTGACCCTAACTGTAACCCTAAAGGTAACCCTGACCCTGACCCTGATATGGACCATGACACAAAACATAACAATGATTCTAACCCTACAACTAACCCATAAAACTAATGCAGACCCTGACCCTAAACCAGTGTAACCCTAATCCTCAAATTAATTCTAATTCTCACCCCAAACCCATACTTTAAACCTATCCCTGAATTTATCCCTGAATCTGACCTGACCCTTACCCTGAACTTTGCCAAAACTTGACCCTGATCCGAATTTTGACCCTAAACAGAACCCTGGCCCTGACCCTAAACTGAACACTGGCCCTGACCCTAAACCTGACCCTAATACTTTCACTGACACTGACCATAAACCTAACTCTGACCGAGACCGTGAGCCTGACCAGAACTCTAACCCTAAAGCTAAACTAAGTCAGGACCCTAATCATAACCCAGAATCTAAACATAAAGCAGGCCTTATTCTAACCATGACCATAATCCTGAACTGGACCCTAACCATAACACTGAACATGACACCAAACCTATCCCTGACCCTGACCCTTACTCTGAAACTAACCCTAACCCTGACACTGACTGTGAGCCTGACCATAAACCTAACCCTGAACCTAACCCTAACCCTGACCCCTACACTACGCCTAACGATAACCCTGCCCCTAACAATGTCTAACCCTAACCCTGAACCTAACTATAACCCTAAAATTAACCCGGTCCTAAAACTAACTGAAAACGCTGACCCTGACTCTGACTGTGAGCCTGACCATAAACCTAACCCTAAACCTAACCCTAACCCTAACCCGTACCCTAACCCGTACCCTAACCCTAACCCGTACCCTAACCCATACCCTAACCCTAACCCGTACCCTAACCCTAACCCGTACCCTAACCCTAACCCTAACCCTAACCCTAACCCTAAGCCTAACCCTAACCCTAACCCTAACCCTAAGCCTGACACAGTCCTAAGCCTGACCCTAACCCTAACCCTAACCCTGACCGTGTCTGTGTTCCCGACCCTAACCGCAATCCTTAAGGTAACCCTATCCCTGATCTAATGCCAACCACGATCCTAAACCTAATGCTGAGGCTAAACATAAAACTAAACCCTACCCTAACCCTAAACCTAACCCTAACCTTAAGGCTGTCTAACCCTAACCGAACCATAACCCTACTTCTAAACCTAATCCTAACTCCAAACCCAAACCTTTCCCCTAAATCTAATCCTGAAACTGAACCGTATATTGACCCCAATCCAAATCCTGACCCTGACCATAAACCGGACCCCGGCCCAGACCTTCACCAGATCCTGACCCTAAACCTAACCCTGACAATAGCACTGACCCTAAACTAACCCTGTCCTTGAGCTGAACGTGGACCCTAAACCAAAACCAGATCCTGACCCTAAACCTGACACTGGCTCTGAACTTCACCCTGACCCTGACCCAGACCCTGAACATAAACCTAAACCTGACCCTAACGGTGACCCTACACTGACCCTAACACTAACCCTGAAGCTGACTGTGATTCTGACCCTAACTGTAACCCTAAAGGTAACCCTGACCCTGACCCTGATATGGACCATGACACAAAACATAACAATGATTCTAACCCTACAACTAACCCATAAAACTAATGCAGACCCTGACCCTAAACCAGTGTAACCCTAATCCTCAAATTAATTCTAATTCTCACCCCAAACCCATACTTTAAACCTATCCCTGAATTTATCCCTGAATCTGACCTGACCCTTACCCTGAACTTTGCCAAAACTTGACCCTGATCCGAATTTTGACCCTAAACAGAACCCTGGCCCTGACCCTAAACTGAACCCTGGCCCTGACCCTAAACCTGACCCTAATACTTTCACTGACACTGACCATAAACCTAACTCTGACCCAGACCGTGAGCCTGACCAGAACTCTAACCCTAAAGCTAAACTAAGTCAGGACCCTAATCATAACCCAGAATCTAAACATAAAGCAGGCCTTATTCTAACCATGACCATAATCCTGAACTGGACCCTAACCATAACACTGAACATGACACCCAACCTATCCCTGACCCTGACCCTTACTCTGAAACTAACCCTAACCCTGACACTGACTGTGAGCCTGACCATAAACCTAACCCTGAACCTAACCCTAACCCTGACCCCTACACTACGCCTAACGATAACCCTGCCCCTAACAATGTCTAACCCTAACCCTGAACCTAACTATAACCCTAAAATTAACCCGGTCCTAAAACTAACTGAAAACGCTGACCCTGACTCTGACTGTGAGCCTGACCATAAACCTAACCCTAACCCTAACCCTAACCCTAACCCGTACCCTAACCCGTACCCTAACCCTAACCCGTACCCTAACCCGTACCCTAACCCTAACCCGTACCCTAACCCGTACCCTAACCCTAACCCGTACCCTAACCCTAACCCTAAGCCTAACCCTAACCCTAACCCTAAGCCTGACACAGTCCTAAGCCTGACCCTAACCCTAACCCTAACCCTGACCGTGACTGTGTTCCCGACCCTAACCGCAATCCTTAAGGTAACCCTATCCCTGATCTAATGCCAACCACGATCCTAAACCTAATGCTGAGGCTAAACATAAAACTAAACCCTACCCTAACCCAAAACCTAACCCTAACCTTAAGGCTGTCTAACCCTAACCGAACCATAACCCTACTTCTAAACCTAATCCTAACTCCAAACCCAAACCTTTCCCCTAAATCTAATCCTGAAACTGAACCGTATATTGACCCCAATCCAAATCCTGACCCTGACCATAAACCGGACCCCGGCCCAGACCTTCACCAGATCCTGACCCTAAACCTAACCCTGACAATAGCACTGACCCAAAACTAACCCTGTCCTTGAGCTGAACGTGGACCCTAAACCAAAACCAGATCCTGACCCTAAACCTGACACTGGCTCTGAACTTCACCCTGACCCTGACCCAGACCCTGAACATAAACCTAAACCTGACCCTAACGGTGACCCTACACTGACCCTAACACTAACCCTGAAGCTGACTGTGATTCTGACCCTAACTGTAACCCTAAAGGTAACCCTGACCCTGACCCTGATATGGACCATGACACAAAACATAACAATGATTCTAACCCTACAACTAACCCATAAAACTAATGCAGACCCTGACCCTAAACCAGTGTAACCCTAATCCTCAAATTAATTCTAATTCTCACCCCAAACCCATACTTTAAACCTATCCCTGAATTTATTCCTGAATCTGACCTGACCCTTGCCCTGAACTTTGCCAAAACTTGACCCTGATCCGAATTTTGACCCTAAACAGAACCCTGGCCCTGACCCTAATCCTGACCCTAATACTTTCACTGACACTGACCATAAACCTAACTCTGACCCAGACCGTGAGCCTGACCAGAACTCTAACCCTAAAGCTAAACTAAGTCAGGACCCTAATCATAACCCAGAATCTAAACATAAAGCAGGCCTTATTCTAACCATGACCATAATCCTGAACTGGACCCTAACCATAACACTGAACATGACACCAAACCTATCCCTGACCCTGACCCTTACTCTGAAACTAACCCTAACCCTGACACTGACTGTGAGCCTGACCATAAACCTAACCCTGAACCTAACCCTAACCCTGACCCCTACACTACGCCTAACGATAACCCTGCCCCTAACAATGTCTAACCCTAACCCTGAACCTAACTATAACCCTAAAATTAACCCGGTCCTAAAACTAACTGAAAACGCTGACCCTGACTCTGACTGTGAGCTTGACCATAAACCTAACCCTAACCCTAAACCTAACCCTAACCCTAACCCTAACCCTAACCCTAACCCGTACCCTAACCCTAACCCGTACCCTAACCCGTACCCTAACCCTAACCCGTACCCTAACCCTAACCCTAACCCTAACCCTAAGCCTAACCCTAACCCTAACCCTAAGCCTGACACAGTCCTAAGCCTGACCCTAACCCTAACCCTAACCCTGACCGTGACTGTGTTCCCGACCCTAACCGCAATCCTTAAGGTAACCCTATCCCTGATCTAATGCCAACCACGATCCTAAACCTAATGCTGAGGCTAAACATAAAACTAAACCCTACCCTAACCCAAAACCTAACCCTAACCTTAAGGCTGTCTAACCCTAACCGAACCATAACCCTACTTCTAAACCTAATCCTAACTCCAAACCCAAACCTTTCCCCTAAATCTAATCCTGAAACTGAACCGTATATTGACCCCAATCCAAATCCTGACCCTGACCATAAACCGGACCCCGGCCCAGACCTTCACCAGATCCTGACCCTAAACCTAACCCTGACAATAGCACTGACCCAAAACTAACCCTGTCCTTGAGCTGAACGTGGACCCTAAACCAAAACCAGATCCTGACCCTAAACCTGACACTGGCTCTGAACTTCACCCTGACCCTGACCCAGACCCTGAACATAAACCTAAACCTGACCCTAACGGTGACCCTACACTGACCCTAACACTAACCCTGAAGCTGACTGTGATTCTGACCCTAACTGTAACCCTAAAGGTAACCCTGACCCTGACCCTGATATGGACCATGACACAAAACATAACAATGATTCTAACCCTACAACTAACCCATAAAACTAATGCAGACCCTGACCCTAAACCAGTGTAACCCTAATCCTCAAATTAATTCTAATTCTCACCCCAAACCCATACTTTAAACCTATCCCTGAATTTATCCCTGAATCTGACCTGACCCTTACCCTGAACTTTGCCAAAACTTGACCCTGATCCGAATTTTGACCCTAAACAGAACCCAGGCCCTGACCCTAAACTGAACCCTGGCCCTGACCCTAAACCTGACCCTAATACTTTCACTGACACTGACCATAAACCTAACTCTGACCCAGACCGTGAGCCTGACCAGAACTCTAACCCTAAAGCTAAACTAAGTCAGGACCCTAATCATAACCCAGAATCTAAACATAAAGCAGGCCTTATTCTAACCATGACCATAATCCTGAACTGGACCCTAACCATAACACTGAACATGACACCAAACCTATCCCTGACCCTGACCCTTACTCTGAAACTAACCCTAACTCTGACACTGACTGTGAGCCTGACCATAAACCTAACCCTGAACCTAACCCTAACCCTGACCCCTACACTACGCCTAACGATAACCCTGCCCCTAACAATGTCTACCCCTAACCCTGAACCTAAATAAAACCCTAAAATTAACCCGGTCCTAAAACTAACTGAAAACGCTGACCCTGACTCTGACTGTGAGCCTAACCATAAACCTAACCCTAACCCTAACCCTAACCCTAACCCGTACCCTAACCCGTACCCTAACCCGTACCCTAACCCTAACCCTAACCCTAAGCCTAACCCTAACCCTAACCCTAAGCCTGACACAGTCCTAAGCCTGACTCTAACCCTAACCCTAACCCTGACCGTGACTGTGTTCCCGACCCTAACCACAATCCTTAAGGTAACCCTATCCCTGATCTAATGCCAACCACGATCCTAAACCTAATGCTGAGGCTAAACATAAAACTAAACCCTACCCTAACCCAAAACCTAACCCTAACCTTAAGGCTGTCTAACCCTAACCGAACCATAACCCTACTTCTAAACCTAATCCTAACTCCAAACCCAAACCTTTCCCCTAAATCTAATCCTGAAACTGAACCGTATATTGACGCCAATCCAAATCCTGACCCTGACCATAAACCGGACACCGGCCCAGACCTTCACCAGATCCTGACCCTAAACCTAACCCTGACAATAGCACTGACCCAAAACTAACCCTGTCCTTGAGCTGAACGTGGACCCTAAACCAAAACCAGATCCTGACCCTAAACCTGACACTGGCTCTGAACTTCACCCTGACCCTGACCCAGACCCTGAACATAAACCTAAACCTGACCCTAACGGTGACCCTACACTGACCCTAACACTAACCCTGAAGCTGACTGTGATTCTCACCCTAAGTGTAACCCTAAAGGTAACCCTGACCCTGACCCTGATATGGACCATGACACAAAACATAACAATGATTCTAACCCTACAACTAACCCATAAAACTAATGCAGACCCTGACCCTAAACCAGTGTAACCCTAATCCTCAAATTAATTCTAATTCTCACCCCAAACCCATACTTTAAACCTATCCCTGAATTTATCCCTGAATCTGACCTGACCCTTACCCTGAACTTTGCCAAAACTTGACCCTGATCCGAATTTTGACCCTAAACAGAACCCTGGCCCTGACCCTAAACTGAACACTGGCCCTGACCCTAAACCTGACCCTAATACTTTCACTGACACTGACCATAAACCTAACTCTGACCGAGACCGTGAGCCTGACCAGAACTCTAACCCTAAAGCTAAACTAAGTCAGGACCCTAATCATAACCCAGAATCTAAACATAAAGCAGGCCTTATTCTAACCATGACCATAATCCTGAACTGGACCCTAACCATAACACTGAACATGACACCAAACCTATCCCTGACCCTGACCCTTACTCTGAAACTAACCCTAACCCTGACACTGACTGTGAGCCTGACCATAAACCTAACCCTGAACCTAACCCTAACCCTGACCCCTACACTACGCCTAACGATAACCCTGCCCCTAACAATGTCTAACCCTAACCCTGAACCTAACTATAACCCTAAAATTAACCCGGTCCTAAAACTAACTGAAAACGCTGACCCTGACTCTGACTGTGAGCCTGACCATAAACCTAACCCTAAACCTAACCCTAACCCTAACCCGTACCCTAACCCGTACCCTAACCCTAACCCTAACCCTAACCCTAACCCTAACCCTAAGCCTAACCCGAACCCTAACCCTAACCCTAAGCCTGACACAGTCCTAAGCCTGACCCTAACCCTAACCCTAACCCTGACCGTGTCTGTGTTCCCGACCCTAACCGCAATCCTTAAGGTAACCCTATCCCTGATCTAATGCCAACCACGATCCTAAACCTAATGCTGAGGCTAAACATAAAACTAAACCCTACCCTAACCCTAAACCTAACCCTAACCTTAAGGCTGTCTAACCCTAACCGAACCATAACCCTACTTCTAAACCTAATCCTAACTCCAAACCCAAACCTTTCCCCTAAATCTAATCCTGAAACTGAACCGTATATTGACCCCAATCCAAATCCTGACCCTGACCATAAACCGGACCCCGGCCCAGACCTTCACCAGATCCTGACCCTAAACCTAACCCTGACAATAGCACTGACCCAAAACTAACCCTGTCCTTGAGCTGAACGTGGACCCTAAACCAAAACCAGATCCTGACCCTAAACCTGACACTGGCTCTGAACTTCACCCTGACCCTGACCCAGACCCTGAACATAAACCTAAACCTGACCCTAACGGTGACCCTACACTGACCCTAACACTAACCCTGAAGCTGACTGTGATTCTGACCCTAACTGTAACCCTAAAGGTAACCCTGACCCTGACCCTGATATGGACCATGACACAAAACATAACAATGATTCTAACCCTACAACTAACCCATAAAACTAATGCAGACCCTGACCCTAAACCAGTGTAACCCTAATCCTCAAATTAATTCTAATTCTCACCCCAAACCCATACTTTAAACCTATCCCTGTTTTTATCCCTGAATCTGACCTGACCCTTACCCTGAACTTTGCCAAAACTTGACCCTGATCCGAATTTTGACCCTAAACAGAACCCTGGCCCTGACCCTAAACTGAACCCTGGCCCTGACCCTAAACCTGACCCTAATACTTTCACTGACACTGACCATAAACCTAACTCTGACCCAGACCGTGAGCCTGACCAGAACTCTAACCCTAAAGCTAAACTAAGTCAGGACCCTAATCATAACCCAGAATCTAAACATAAAGCAGGCCTTATTCTAACCATGACCATAATCCTGAACTGGACCCTAACCATAACACTGAACATGACACCCAACCTATCCCTGACCCTGACCCTTACTCTGAAACTAACCCTAACCCTGACACTGACTGTGAGCCTGACCATAAACCTAACCCTGAACCTAACCCTAACCCTGACCCCTACACTACGCCTAACGATAACCCTGCCCCTAACAATGTCTAACCCTAACCCTGAACCTAACTATAACCCTAAAATTAACCCGGTCCTAAAACTAACTGAAAACGCTGACCCTGACTCTGACTGTGAGCCTGACCATAAACCTAACCCTAACCCTAACCCTAACCCTAACCCGTACCCTAACCCGTACCCTAACCCTAACCCGTACCCTAAACCGTACCCTAACCCTAACCCGTACCCTAACCCTAACCCGTACCCTAACCCTAACCCGTACCCTAACCCTAACCCTAAGCCTAACCCTAACCCTAACCCTAAGCCTGACACAGTCCTAAGCCTGACCCTAACCCTAACCCTAACCCTGACCGTGACTGTGTTCCCGACCCTAACCGCAATCCTTAAGGTAACCCTATCCCTGATCTAATGCCAACCACGATCCTAAACCTAATGCTGAGGCTAAACATAAAACTAAACCCTACCCTAACCCAAAACCTAACCCTAACCTTAAGGCTGTCTAACCCTAACCGAACCATAACCCTACTTCTAAACCTAATCCTAACTCCAAACCCAAACCTTTCCCCTAAATCTAATCCTGAAACTGAACCGTATATTGACCCCAATCCAAATCCTGACCCTGACCATAAACCGGACCCCGGCCCAGACCTTCACCAGATCCTGACCCTAAACCTAACCCTGACAATAGCACTGACCCAAAACTAACCCTGTCCTTGAGCTGAACGTGGACCCTAAACCAAAACCAGATCCTGACCCTAAACCTGACACTGGCTCTGAACTTCACCCTGACCCTGACCCAGACCCTGAACATAAACCTAAACCTGACCCTAACGGTGAACCCACACTGACCCTAACACTAACCCTGAAGCTTACTGTGATTCTGACCCTAACTGTAACCCTAAAGGTAACCCTGACCCTGACCCTGATATGGACCATGACACAAAACATAACAATGATTCTAACCCTACAACTAACCCATAAAACTAATGCAGACCCTGACCCTAAACCAGTGTAACCCTAATCCTCAAATTAATTCTAATTCTCACCCCAAACCCATACTTTAAACCTATCCCTGAATTTATTCCTGAATCTGACCTGACCCTTGCCCTGAACTTTGCCAAAACTTGACCCTGATCCGAATTTTGACCCTAAACAGAACCCTGGCCCTGACCCTAAACTGAACCCTGGCCCTGACCCTAATCCTGACCCTAATACTTTCACTGACACTGACCATAAACCTAACTCTGACCCAGACCGTGAGCCTGACCAGAACTCTAACCCTAAAGCTAAACTAAGTCAGGACCCTAATCATAACCCAGAATCTAAACATAAAGCAGGCCTTATTCTAACCATGACCATAATCCTGAACTGGACCCTAACCATAACACTGAACATGACACCAAACCTATCCCTGACCCTGACCCTTACTCTGAAACTAACCCTAACCCTGACACTGACTGTGAGCCTGACCATAAACCTAACCCTGAACCTAACCCTAACCCTGACCCCTACACTACGCCTAACGATAACCCTGCCCCTAACAATGTCTAACCCTAACCCTGAACCTAACTATAACCCTAAAATTAACCCGGTCCTAAAACTAACTGAAAACGCTGACCCTGACTCTGACTGTGAGCCTGACCATAAACCTAACCCTAACCCTAAACCTAACCCTAACCCTAACCCTAACCCTAACCCGTACCCGAACCCTAACCCGTACCCTAACCCGTACCCTAACCCTAACCCGTACCCTAACCCTAACCCTAACCCTAACCCTAAGCCTAACCCTAACCCTAACCATAACCCTAAGCCTGACACAGTCCTAAGCCTGACCCTAACCCTAACCCTAACCCTGACCGTGACTGTGTTCCCGACCCTAACCGCAATCCTTAAGGTAACCCTATCCCTGATCTAATGCCAACCACGATCCTAAACCTAATGCTGAGGCTAAACATAAAACTAAACCCTACCCTAACCCAAAACCTAACCCTAACCTTAAGGCTGTCTAACCCTAACCGAACCATAACCCTACTTCTAAACCTAATCCTAACTCCAAACCCAAACCTTTCCCCTAAATCTAATCCTGAAACTGAACCGTATATTGACCCCAATCCAAATCCTGACCCTGACCATAAACCGGACCCCGGCCCAGACCTTCACCAGATCCTGACCCTAAACCTAACCCTGACAATAGCACTGACCCAAAACTAACCCTGTCCTTGAGCTGAACGTGGACCCTAAACCAAAACCAGATCCTGACCCTAAACCTGACACTGGCTCTGAACTTCACCCTGACCCTGACCCAGACCCTGAACATAAACCTAAACCTGACCCTAACGGTGACCCTACACTGACCCTAACACTAACCCTGAAGCTGACTGTGATTCTGACCCTAACTGTAACCCTAAAGGTAACCCTGACCCTGACCCTGATATGGACCATGACACAAAACATAACAATGATTCTAACCCTACAACTAACCCATAAAACTAATGCAGACCCTGACCCTAAACCAGTGTAACCCTAATCCTCAAATTAATTCTAATTCTCACCCCAAACCCATACTTTAAACCTATCCCTGAATTTATCCCTGAATCTGACCTGACCCTTACCCTGAACTTTGCCAAAACTTGACCCTGATCCGAATTTTGACCCTAAACAGAACCCTGGCCCTGACCCTAAACTGAACCCTGGCCCTGACCCTAAACCTGACCCTAATACTTTCACTGACACTGACCATAAACCTAACTCTGACCCAGACCGTGAGCCTGACCAGAACTCTAACCCTAAAGCTAAACTAAGTCAGGACCCTAATCATAACCCAGAATCTAAACATAAAGCAGGCCTTATTCTAACCATGACCATAATCCTGAACTGGACCCTAACCATAACACTGAACATGACACCAAACCTATCCCTGACCCTGACCCTTACTCTGAAACTAACCCTAACTCTGACACTGACTGTGAGCCTGACCATAAACCTAACCCTGAACCTAACCCTAACCCTGACCCCTACACTACGCCTAACGATAACCCTGCCCCTAACAATGTCTACCCCTAACCCTGAACCTAACTAAAACCCTAAAATTAACCCGGTCCTAAAACTAACTGAAAACGCTGACCCTGACTCTGACTGTGAGCCTAACCATAAACCTAACCCTAACCCTAACCCTAACCCTAACCCGTACCCTAACCCGTACCCTAACCCTAACCCTAACCCTAAGCCTAACCCTAACCCTAACCCTAAGCCTGACACAGTCCTAAGCCTGACTCTAACCCTAACCCTAACCCTGACCGTGACTGTGTTCCCGACCCTAACCACAATCCTTAAGGTAACCCTATCCCTGATCTAATGCCAACCACGATCCTAAACCTAATGCTGAGGCTAAACATAAAACTAAACCCTACCCTAACCCAAAACCTAACCCTAACCTTAAGGCTGTCTAACCCTAACCGAACCATAACCCTACTTCTAAACCTAATCCTAACTCCAAACCCAAACCTTTCCCCTAAATCTAATCCTGAAACTGAACCGTATATTGACCCCAATCCAAATCCTGACCCTGACCATAAACCGGACCCCGGCCCAGACCTTCACCAGATCCTGACCCTAAACCTAACCCTGACAATAGCACTGACCCAAAACTAACCCTGTCCTTGAGCTGAACGTGGACCCTAAACCAAAACCAGATCCTGACCCTAAACCTGACACTGGCTCTGAACTTCACCCTGACCCTGACCCAGACCCTGAACATAAACCTAAACCTGACCCTAACGGTGACCCTACACTGACCCTAACACTAACCCTGAAGCTGACTGTGATTCTGACCCTAACTGTAACCCTAAAGGTAACCCTGACCCTGACCCTGATATGGACCATGACACAAAACATAACAATGATTCTAACCCTACAACTAACCCATAAAACTAATGCAGACCCTGACCCTAAACCAGTGTAACCCTAATCCTCAAATTAATTCTAATTCTCACCCCAAACCCATACTTTAAACCTATCCCTGAATTTATCCCTGAATCTGACCTGACCCTTACCCTGAACTTTGCCAAAACTTGACCCTGATCCGAATTTTGACCCTAAACAGAACCCTGGCCCTGACCCTAAACTGAACCCTGGCCCTGACCCTAAACCTGACCCTAATACTTTCACTGACACTGACCATAAACCTAACTCTGACCCAGACCGTGAGCCTGACCAGAACTCTAACACTAAAGCTAAACTAAGTCAGGACCCTAATCATAACCCAGAATCTAAACATAAAGCAGGCCTTATTCTAACCATGACCATAATCCTGAACTGGACCCTAACCATAACACTGAACATGACACCAAACCTATCCCTGACCCTGACCCTTACTCTGAAACTAACCCTAACCCTGACACTGACTGTGAGCCTGACCATAAACCTAACCCTGAACCTAACCCTAACCCTGACCCCTACACTACGCCTAACGATAACCCTGCCCCTAACAATGTCTAACCCTAACCCTGAACCTAACTATAACCCTAAAATTAACCCGGTCCTAAAACTAACTGAAAACGCTGACTCTGACTTTGACTGTGAGCCTGACCATAAACCTAACCCTAACCCTAACCCTAACCCTAACCCGTACCCTAACCCGTACCCTAACCCTAACCCGTACCCTAACCCGTACCCTAACCCTAACCCGTACCCTAACCCTAACCCGTACCCTAACCCTAAGCCTAACCCTAACCCTAACCCTAAGCCTGACACAGTCCTAAGCCTGACCCTAACCCTAACCCTAACCCTGACCGTGACTGTGTTCCCGACCCTAACCGCAATCCTTAAGGTAACCCTATCCCTGATCTAATGCCAACCACGATCCTAAACCTAATGCTGAGGCTAAACATAAAACTAAACCCTACCCTAACCCAAAACCTAACCCTAACCTTAAGGCTGTCTAACCCTAACCGAACCATAACCCTACTTCTAAACCTAATCCTAACTCCAAACCCAAACCTTTCCCCTAAATCTAATCCTGAAACTGAACCGTATATTGACCCCAATCCAAATCCTGACCCTGACCATAAACCGGACCCCGGCCCAGACCTTCACCAGATCCTGACCCTAAACCTAACCCTGACAATAGCACTGACCCAAAACTAACCCTGTCCTTGAGCTGAACGTGGACCCTAAACCAAAACCAGATCCTGACCCTAAACCTGACACTGGCTCTGAACTTCACCCTGACCCTGACCCAGACCCTGAACATAAACCTAAACCTGACCCTAACGGTGACCCTACACTGACCCTAACACTAACCCTGAAGCTGACTGTGATTCTGACCCTAACTGTAACCCTAAAGGTAACCCTGACCCTGACCCTGATATGGACCATGACACAAAACATAACAATGATTCTAACCCTACAACTAACCCATAAAACTAATGCAGACCCTGACCCTAAACCAGTGTAACCCTAATCCTCAAATTAATTCTAATTCTCACCCCAAACCCATACTTTAAACCTATCCCTGAATTTATCCCTGAATCTGACCTGACCCTTGCCCTGAACTTTGCCAAAACTTGACCCTGATCCGAATTTTGACCCTAAACAGAACCCTGGCCCTGACCCTAAACTGAACCCTGGCCCTGACCCTAAACCTGACCCTAATACTTTCACTGACACTGACCATAAACCTAACTCTGACCCAGACCGTGAGCCTGACCAGAACTCTAACCCTAAAGCTAAACTAAGTCAGGACCCTAATCATAACCCAGAATCTAAACATAAAGCAGGCCTTATTCTAACCATGACCATAATCCTGAACTGGACCCTAACCATAACACTGAACATGACACCAAACCTATCCCTGACCCTGACCCTTACTCTGAAACTAACCCTAACCCTGACACTGACTGTGAGCCTGACCATAAACCTAACCCTGAACCTAACCCTAACCCTGACCCCTACACTACGACTAACGATAACCCTGCCCCTAACAATGTCTAACCCTAACCCTGAACCTAACTATAACCCTAAAATTAACCCGGTCCTAAAACTAACTGAAAACGCTGACCCTGACTCTGACTGTGAGCCTGACCATAAACCTAACCCTAACCCTAAACCTAACCCTAACCCTAACCCTAACCCTAACCCTAACCCGTACCCTAACCCATACCCTAACCCGTACCCTAACCCTAACCCTAACCCGTACCCTAACCCTAACCCTAACCCTAACCCTAAGCCTAACCCTAACCCTAACCCTAACCCTAAGCCTGACACAGTCCTAAGCCTGACCCTAACCCTAACCCTAACCCTGACCGTGACTGTGTTCCCGACCCTAACCGCAATCCTTAAGGTAACCCTATCGCTGATCTAATGCCAACCACGATCCTAAACCTAATGCTGAGGCTAAACATAAAACTAAACCCTACCCTAACCCAAAACCTAACCCTAACCTTAAGGCTGTCTAACCCTAACCGAACCATAACCCTACTTCTAAACCTAATCCTAACTCCAAACCCAAACCTTTCCCCTAAATCTAATCCTGAAACTGAACCGTATATTGACCCCAATCCAAATCCTGACCCTGACCATAAACCGGACCCCGGCCCAGACCTTCACCAGATCCTGACCCTAAACCTAACCCTGACAATAGCACTGACCCAAAACTAACCCTGTCCTTGAGCTGAACGTGGACCCTAAACCAAAACCAGATCCTGACCCTAAACCTGACACTGGCTCTGAACTTCACCCTGACCCTGACCCAGACCCTGAACATAAACCTAAACCTGACCCTAACGGTGACCCTACACTGACCCTAACACTAACCCTGAAGCTGACTGTGATTCTGACCCTAACTGTAACCCTAAAGGTAACCCTGACCCTGACCCTGATATGGACCATGACACAAAACATAACAATGATTCTAACCCTACAACTAACCCATAAAACTAATGCAGACCCTGACCCTAAACCAGTGTAACCCTAATCCTCAAATTAATTCTAATTCTCACCCCAAACCCATACTTTAAACCTATCCCTGAATTTATCCCTGAATCTGACCTGACCCTTACCCTGAACTTTGCCAAAACTTGACCCTGATCCGAATTTTGACCCTAAACAGAACCCTGGCCCTGACCCTAAACTGAACCCTGGCCCTGACCCTAAACCTGACCCTAATACTTTCACTGACACTGACCATAAACCTAACTCTGACCCAGACCGTGAGCCTGACCAGAACTCTAACCCTAAAGCTAAACTAAGTCAGGACCCTAATCATAACCCAGAATCTAAACATAAAGCAGGCCTTATTCTAACCATGACCATAATCCTGAACTGGACCCTAACCATAACACTGAACATGACACCAAACCTATCCCTGACCCTGACCCTTACTCTGAAACTAACCCTAACCCTGACACTGACTGTGAGCCTGACCATAAACCTAACCCTGAACCTAACCCTAACCCTGACCCCTACACTACGCCTAACGATAACCCTGCCCCTAACAATGTCTAACCCTAACCCTGAACCTAACTATAACCCTAAAATTAACCCGGTCCTAAAACTAACTGAAAACGCTGACCCTGACTCTGACTGTGAGCCTGACCATAAACCTAACCCTACACCTAACCCTAACCCTAACCCGTACCCTAACCCGTACCCTAACCCTAACCCGTACACTAACCCGTACCCTAACCCTAACCCGTACCCTAACCCTAACCCGTACCCTAACCCTAACCCTAATCCTAACCCTAAGCCTAACCCTAAACCTAACCCTAACCCTAAGCCTGACACAGTCCTAAGCCTGACCCTAACCCTAACCCTAACCCTGACCGTGACTGTGTTCCCGACCCTAACCGCAATCCTTAAGGTAACCCTATCCCTGATCTAATGCCAACCACGATCCTAAACCTAATGCTGAGGCTAAACATAAAACTAAACCCTACCCTAACCCAAAACCTAACCCTAACCTTAAGGCTGTCTAACCCTAACCGAACCATAACCCTACTTCTAAACCTAATCCTAACTCCAAACCCAAACCTTTCCCCTAAATCTAATCCTGAAACTGAACCGTATATTGACCCCAATCCAAATCCTGACCCTGACCATAAACCGGACCCCGGCCCAGACCTTCACCAGATCCTGACCCTAAACCTAACCCTGACAATAGCACTGACCCAAAACTAACCCTGTCCTTGAGCTGAACGTGGACCCTAAACCAAAACCAGATCCTGACCCTAAACCTGACACTGGCTCTGAACTTCACCCTGACCCTGACCCAGACCCTGAACATAAACCTAAACCTGACCCTAACGGTGACCCTACACTGACCCTAACACTAACCCTGAAGCTGACTGTGATTCTGACCCTAACTGTAACCCTAAAGGTAACCCTGACCCTGACCCTGATATGGACCATGACACAAAACATAACAATGATTCTAACCCTACAACTAACCCATAAAACTAATGCAGACCCTGACCCTAAACCAGTGTAACCCTAATCCTCAAATTAATTCTAATTCTCACCCCAAACCCATACTTTAAACCTATCCCTGAATTTATCCCTGAATCTGACCTGACCCTTACCCTGAACTTTGCCAAAACTTGACCCTGATCCGAATTTTGACCCTAAACAGAACCCTGGCCCTGACCCTAAACTGAACCCTGGCCCTGACCCTAAACCTGACCCTAATACTTTCACTGACACTGACCATAAACCTAACTCTGACCCAGACCGTGAGCCTGACCAGAACTCTAACCCTAAAGCTAAACTAAGTCAGGACCCTAATCATAACCCAGAATCTAAACATAAAGCAGGCCTTATTCTAACCATGACCATAATCCTGAACTGGACCCTAACCATAACACTGAACATGACACCAAACCTATCCCTGACCCTGACCCTTACTCTGAAACTAACCCTAACCCTGACACTGACTGTGAGCCTGACCATAAACCTAACCCTGAACCTAACCCTAACCCTGACCCCTACACTACGCCTAACGATAACCCTGCCCCTAACAATGTCTAACCCTAACCCTGAACCTAACTATAACCCTAAAATTAACCCGGTCCTAAAACTAACTGAAAACGCTGACCCTGACTCTGACTGTGAGCCTGACCATAAACCTAACCCTAACCCTAACCCTAACCCTAACCCGTACCCTAACCCGTACCCTAACCCTAACCCGTACCCTAACCCGTACCCTAACCCTAACCCGTACCCTAACCCTAACCCGTACCCTAACCCGTACCCTAACCCTAACCCGTACCCTAACCCTAACCCGTACCCTAACCCGTACCATAACCCTAACCCTAACCCTAACCCTAACCCTAACCCTAAGCCTAACCCTAACCCTAACCCTAACCCTAAGCCTGACACAGTCCTAAGCCTGACCCTAACCCTAACCCTAACCCTGACCGTGACTGTGTTCCCGACCCTAACCGCAATCCTTAAGGTAACCCTATCCCTGATCTAATGCCAACCACGATCCTAAACCTAATGCTGAGGCTAAACATAAAACTAAACCCTACCCTAACCCAAAACCTAACCCTAACCTTAAGGCTGTCTAACCCTAACCGAACCATAACCCTACTTCTAAACCTAATCCTAACTCCAAACCCAAACCTTTCCCCTAAATCTAATCCTGAAACTGAACCGTATATTGACCCCAATCCAAATCCTGACCCTGACCATAAACCGGACCCCGGCCCAGACCTTCACCAGATCCTGACCCTAAACCTAACCCTGACAATAGCACTGACCCAAAACTAACCCTGTCCTTGAGCTGAACGTGGACCCTAAACCAAAACCAGATCCTGACCCTAAACCTGACACTGGCTCTGAACTTCACCCTGACCCTGACCCAGACCCTGAACATAAACCTAAACCTGACCCTAACGGTGACCCTACACTGACCCTAACACTAACCCTGAAGCTGACTGTGATTCTGACCCTAACTGTAACCCTAAAGGTAACCCTGACCCTGACCCTGATATGGACCATGACACAAAACATAACAATGATTCTAACCCTACAACTAACCCATAAAACTAATGCAGACCCTGACCCTAAACCAGTGTAACCCTAATCCTCAAATTAATTCTAATTCTCACCCCAAACCCATACTTTAAACCTATCCCTGAATTTATCCCTGAATCTGACCTGACCCTTACCCTGAACTTTGCCAAAACTTGACCCTGATCCGAATTTTGACCCTAAACAGAACCCTGGCCCTGACCCTAAACTGAACCCTGGCCCTGACCCTAAACCTGACCCTAATACTTTCACTGACACTGACCATAAACCTAACTCTGACCCAGACCGTGAGCCTGACCAGAACTCTAACCCTAAAGCTAAACTAAGTCAGGACCCTAATCATAACCCAGAATCTAAACATAAAGCAGGCCTTATTCTAACCATGACCATAATCCTGAACTGGACCCTAACCATAACACTGAACATGACACCAAACCTATCCCTGACCCTGACCCTTACTCTGAAACTTACCCTAACCCTGACACTGACTGTGAGCCTGACCATAAACCTAACCCTGAACCTAACCCTAACCCTGACCCCTACACTACGCCTAACGATAACCCTGCCCCTAACAATGTCTAACCCTAACCCTGAACCTAACTATAACCCTAAAATTAACCCGGTCCTAAAACTAACTGAAAACGCTGACCCTGACTCTGACTGTGAGCCTGACCATAAACCTAACCCTAACCCTAACCCTAACCCTAACCCGTACCCTAACCCGTACCCTAACCCTAACCCGTACCCTAACCCGTACCCTAACCCTAACCCGTACCCTAACCCTAACCCGTACCCTAACCCTAACCCTAACCCTAACCCTAAGCCTAACCCTAACCCTAACCCTAACCCTAAGCCTGACACAGTCCTAAGCCTGACCCTAACCCTAACCCTAACCCTGACCGTGACTGTGTTCCCGACCCTAACCGCAATCCTTAAGGTAACCCTATCCCTGATCTAATGCCAACCACGATCCTAAACCTAATGCTGAGGCTAAACATAAAACTAAACCCTACCCTAACCCTAAACCTAACCCTAACCTTAAGGCTGTCTAACACTAACCGAACCATAACCCTACTTCTAAACCTAATCCTAACTCCAAACCCAAACCTTTCCCCTAAATCTAATCCTGAAACTGAACCGTATATTGACCCCAATCCAAATCCTGACCCTGACCATAAACCGGACCCCGGCCCAGACCTTCACCAGATCCTGACCCTAAACCTAACCCTGACAATAGCACTGACCCAAAACTAACCCTGTCCTTGAGCTGAACGTGGACCCTAAACCAAAACCAGATCCTGACCCTAAACCTGACACTGGCTCTGAACTTCACCCTGACCCTGACCCAGACCCTGAACATAAACCTAAACCTGACCCTAACGGTGACCCTACACTGACCCTAACACTAACCCTGAAGCTGACTGTGATTCTGACCCTAACTGTAACCCTAAAGGTAACCCTGACCCTGACCCTGATATGGACCATGACACAAAACATAACAATGATTCTAACCCTACAACTAACCCATAAAACTAATGCAGACCCTGACCCTAAACCAGTGTAACCCTAATCCTCAAATTAATTCTAATTCTCACCCCAAACCCATACTTTAAACCTATCCCTGAATTTATCCCTGAATCTGACCTGACCCTTACCCTGAACATTGCCAAAACTTGACCCTGATCCGAATTTTGACCCTAAACAGAACCCTGGCCCTGACCCTAAACTGAACCCTGGCCCTGACCCTAAACCTGACCCTAATACTTTCACTGACACTGACCATAAACCTAACTCTGACCCAGACCGTGAGCCTGACCAGAACTCTAACCCTAAAGCTAAACTAAGTCAGGACCCTAATCATAACCCAGAATCTAAACATAAAGCAGGCCTTATTCTAACCATGACCATAATCCTGAACTGGACCCTAACCATAACACTGAACATGACACCAAACCTATCCCTGACCCTGACCCTTACTCTGAAACTAACCCTAACCCTGACACTGACTGTGAGCCTGACCATAAACCTAACCCTGAACCTAACCCTAACCCTGACCCCTACACTACGCCTAACGATAACCCTGCCCCTAACAATGTCTAACCCTAACCCTGAACCTAACTATAACCCTAAAATTAACCCGGTCCTAAAACTAACTGAAAACGCTGACCCTGACTCTGACTGTGAGCCTGACCCTAAACCTAACCCTAACCCTAACCCTAACCCTAACCCGTACCCTAACCCGTACCCTAACCCGTACCCTAACCCTAACCCGTACCCTAACCCGTACCCTAACCCTAACCCGTACCCTAACCCTAACCCGTACCCTAACCCTAACCCTAACCCTAACCCTAACTCTAAGCCTAACCCTAACCCTAACCCTAAGCCTGACACAGTCCTAAGCCTGACCCTAACCCTAACCCTAACCCTGACCGTGACTGTGTTCCCGACCCTAACCGCAATCCTTAAGGTAACCCTATCCCTGATCTAATGCCAACCACGATCCTAAACCTAATGCTGAGGCTAAACATAAAACTAAACCCTACCCTAACCCAAAACCTAACCCTAACCTTAAGGCTGTCTAACCCTAACCGAACCATAACCCTACTTCTAAACCTAATCCTAACTCCAAACCCAAACCTTTCCCCTAAATCTAATCCTGAAACTGAACCGTATATTGACCCCAATCCAAATCCTGACCCTGACCATAAACCGGACCCCGGCCCAGACCTTCACCAGATCCTGACCCTAAACCTAACCCTGACAATAGCACTGACCCAAAACTAACCCTGTCCTTGAGCTGAACGTGGACCCTAAACCAAAACCAGATCCTGACCCTAAACCTGACACTGGCTCTGAACTTCACCCTGACCCTGACCCAGACCCTGAACATAAACCTAAACCTGACCCTAACGGTGACCCTACACTGACCCTAACACTAACCCTGAAGCTGACTGTGATTCTGACCCTAACTGTAACCCTAATGGTAACCCTGACCCTGACCCTGATATGGACCATGACACAAAACATAACAATGATTCTAACCCTACAACTAACCCATAAAACTAATGCAGACCCTGACCCTAAACCAGTGTAACCCTAATCCTCAAATTAATTCTAATTCTCACCCCAAACCCATACTTTAAACCTATCCCTGAATTTATCCCTGAATCTGACCTGACCCTTGCCCTGAACTTTGCCAAAACTTGACCCTGATCCGAATTTTGACCCTAAACAGAACCCTGGCCCTGACCCTAAACTGAACCCTGGCCCTGACCCTAAACCTGACCCTAATACTTTCACTGACACTGACCATAAACCTAACTCTGACCCAGACCGTGAGCCTGACCAGAACTCTAACCCTAAAGCTAAACTAAGTCAGGACCCTAATCATAACCCAGAATCTAAACATAAAGCAGGCCTTATTCTAACCATGACCATAATCCTGAACTGGACCCTAACCATAACACTGAACATGACACCAAACCTATCCCTGACCCTGACCCTTACTCTGAAACTAACCCTAACCCTGACACTGACTGTGAGCCTGACCATAAACCTAACCCTGAACCTAACCCTAACCCTGACCCCTACACTACGCCTAACGATAACCCTGCCCCTAACAATGTCTAACCCTAACCCTGAACCTAACTATAACCCTAAAATTAACCCGGTCCTAAAACTAACTGAAAACGCTGACCCTGACTCTGACTGTGAGCCTGACCATAAACCTAACCCTAACCCTAAACCTAACCCTAACCCTAACCCTAACCCTAACCCGTACCCTAACCCGTACCCTAACCCGTACCCTAACCCTAACCCGTACCCTAACCCTAACCCTAACCCTAACACTAAGCCTAACCCTAACCCTAACCCTAACCCTAAGCCTGACACAGTCCTAAGCCTGACCCTAACCCTAACCCTAACCCTGACCGTGACTGTGTTCCCGACCCTAACCGCAATCCTTAAGGTAACCCTATCCCTGATCTAATGCCAACCACGATCCTAAACCTAATGCTGAGGCTAAACATAAAACTAAACCCTACCCTAACCCTAAACCTAACCCTAACCTTAAGGCTGTCTAACCCTAACCGAACCATAACCCTACTTATAAACCTAATCCTAACTCCAAACCCAAACCTTTCCCCTAAATCTAATCCTGAAACTGAACCGTATATTGACCCCAATCCAAATCCTGACCCTGACCATAAACCGGACCCCGGCCCAGACCTTCACCAGATCCTGACCCTAAACCTAACCCTGACAATAGCACTGACCCAAAACTAACCCTGTCCTTGAGCTGAACGTGGACCCTAAACCAAAACCAGATCCTGACCCTAAACCTGACACTGGCTCTGAACTTCACCCTGACCCTGACCCAGACCCTGAACATAAACCTAAACCTGACCCTAACGGTGACCCTACACTGACCCTAACACTAACCCTGAAGCTGACTGTGATTCTGACCCTAACTGTAACCCTAAAGGTAACCCTGACCCTGACCCTGATATGGACCATGACACAAAACATAACAATGATTCTAACCCTACAACTAACCCATAAAACTAATGCAGACCCTGACCCTAAACCAGTGTAACCCTAATCCTCAAATTAATTCTAATTCTCACCCCAAACCCATACTTTAAACCTATCCCTGAATTTATCCCTGAATCTGACCTGACCCTTACCCTGAACTTTGCCAAAACTTGACCCTGATCCGAATTTTGACCCTAAACAGAACCCTGGCCCTGACCCTAAACTGAACCCTGGCCCTGACCCTAAACCTGACCCTAATACTTTCACTGACACTGACCATAAACCTAACTCTGACCCAGACCGTGAGCCTGACCAGAACTCTAACCCTAAAGCTAAACTAAGTCAGGACCCTAATCATAACCCAGAATCTAAACATAAAGCAGGCCTTATTCTAACCATGACCATAATCCTGAACTGGACCCTAACCATAACACTGAACATGACACCAAACCTATCCCTGACCCTGACCCTTACTCTGAAACTAACCCTAACCCTGACACTGACTGTGAGCCTGACCATAAACCTAACCCTGAACCTAACCCTAACCCTGACCCCTACACTACGCCTAACGATAACCCTGCCCCTAACAATGTCTAACCCTAACCCTGAACCTAACTATAACCCTAAAATTAACCCGGTCCTAAAACTAACTGAAAACGCTGACCCTGACTCTGACTGTGAGCCTGACCCTAAACCTAACCCTAACCCTAACCCTAACCCTAACCCGTACCCTAACCCGTACCCTAACCCGTACCCTAACCCTAACCCGTACCCTAACCCGTACCCTAACCCTAACCCGTACCCTAACCCTAACCCGTACCCTAACCCTAACCCTAACCCTAACCCTAACTCTAAGCCTAACCCTAACCCTAACCCTAAGCCTGACACAGTCCTAAGCCTGACCCTAACCCTAACCCTAACCCTGACCGTGACTGTGTTCCCGACCCTAACCGCAATCCTTAAGGTAACCCTATCCCTGATCTAATGCCAACCACGATCCTAAACCTAATGCTGAGGCTAAACATAAAACTAAACCCTACCCTAACCCAAAACCTAACCCTAACCTTAAGGCTGTCTAACCCTAACCGAACCATAACCCTACTTCTAAACCTAATCCTAACTCCAAACCCAAACCTTTCCCCTAAATCTAATCCTGAAACTGAACCGTATATTGACCCCAATCCAAATCCTGACCCTGACCATAAACCGGACCCCGGCCCAGACCTTCACCAGATCCTGACCCTAAACCTAACCCTGACAATAGCACTGACCCAAAACTAACCCTGTCCTTGAGCTGAACGTGGACCCTAAACCAAAACCAGATCCTGACCCTAAACCTGACACTGGCTCTGAACTTCACCCTGACCCTGACCCAGACCCTGAACATAAACCTAAACCTGACCCTAACGGTGACCCTACACTGACCCTAACACTAACCCTGAAGCTGACTGTGATTCTGACCCTAACTGTAACCCTAATGGTAACCCTGACCCTGACCCTGATATGGACCATGACACAAAACATAACAATGATTCTAACCCTACAACTAACCCATAAAACTAATGCAGACCCTGACCCTAAACCAGTGTAACCCTAATCCTCAAATTAATTCTAATTCTCACCCCAAACCCATACTTTAAACCTATCCCTGAATTTATCCCTGAATCTGACCTGACCCTTGCCCTGAACTTTGCCAAAACTTGACCCTGATCCGAATTTTGACCCTAAACAGAACCCTGGCCCTGACCCTAAACTGAACCCTGGCCCTGACCCTAAACCTGACCCTAATACTTTCACTGACACTGACCATAAACCTAACTCTGACCCAGACCGTGAGCCTGACCAGAACTCTAACCCTAAAGCTAAACTAAGTCAGGACCCTAATCATAACCCAGAATCTAAACATAAAGCAGGCCTTATTCTAACCATGACCATAATCCTGAACTGGACCCTAACCATAACACTGAACATGACACCAAACCTATCCCTGACCCTGACCCTTACTCTGAAACTAACCCTAACCCTGACACTGACTGTGAGCCTGACCATAAACCTAACCCTGAACCTAACCCTAACCCTGACCCCTACACTACGCCTAACGATAACCCTGCCCCTAACAATGTCTAACCCTAACCCTGAACCTAACTATAACCCTAAAATTAACCCGGTCCTAAAACTAACTGAAAACGCTGACCCTGACTCTGACTGTGAGCCTGACCCTAAACCTAACCCTAACCCTAACCCTAACCCTAACCCGTACCCTAACCCGTACCCTAACCCGTACCCTAACCCTAACCCGTACCCTAACCCGTACCCTAACCCTAACCCGTACCCTAACCCTAACCCGTACCCTAACCCTAACCCTAACCCTAACCCTAACTCTAAGCCTAACCCTAACCCTAACCCTAAGCCTGACACAGTTCTAAGCCTGACCCTAACCCTAACCCTAACCCTGACCGTGACTGTGTTCCCGACCCTAACCGCAATCCTTAAGGTAACCCTATCCCTGATCTAATGCCAACCACGATCCTAAACCTAATGCTGAGGCTAAACATAAAACTAAACCCTACCCTAACCCAAAACCTAACCCTAACCTTAAGGCTGTCTAACCCTAACCGAACCATAACCCTACTTCTAAACCTAATCCTAACTCCAAACCCAAACCTTTCCCCTAAATCTAATCCTGAAACTGAACCGTATATTGACCCCAATCCAAATCCTGACCCTGACCATAAACCGGACCCCGGCCCAGACCTTCACCAGATCCTGACCCTAAACCTAACCCTGACAATAGCACTGACCCAAAACTAACCCTGTCCTTGAGCTGAACGTGGACCCTAAACCAAAACCAGATCCTGACCCTAAACCTGACACTGGCTCTGAACTTCACCCTGACCCTGACCCAGACCCTGAACATAAACCTAAACCTGACCCTAACGGTGACCCTACACTGACCCTAACACTAACCCTGAAGCTGACTGTGATTCTGACCCTAACTGTAACCCTAATGGTAACCCTGACCCTGACCCTGATATGGACCATGACACAAAACATAACAATGATTCTAACCCTACAACTAACCCATAAAACTAATGCAGACCCTGACCCTAAACCAGTGTAACCCTAATCCTCAAATTAATTCTAATTCTCACCCCAAACCCATACTTTAAACCTATCCCTGAATTTATCCCTGAATCTGACCTGACCCTTGCCCTGAACTTTGCCAAAACTTGACCCTGATCCGAATTTTGACCCTAAACAGAACCCTGGCCCTGACCCTAAACTGAACCCTGGCCCTGACCCTAAACCTGACCTTAATACTTTCACTGACACTGACCATAAACCTAACTCTGACCCAGACCGTGAGCCTGACCAGAACTCTAACCCTAAAGCTAAACTAAGTCAGGACCCTAATCATAACCCAGAATCTAAACATAAAGCAGGCCTTATTCTAACCATGACCATAATCCTGAACTGGACCCTGACCATAACACTGAACATGACACCAAACCTATCCCTGACCCTGACCCTTACTCTGAAACTAACCCTAACCCTGACACTGACTGTGAGCCTGACCATAAACCTAACCCTGAACCTAACCCTAACCCTGACCCCTACACTACGCCTAACGATAACCCTGCCCCTAACAATGTCTAACCCTAACCCTGAACCTAACTATAACCCTAAAATTAACCCGGTCCTAAAACTAACTGAAAACGCTGACCCTGACTCTGACTGTGAGCCTGACCATAAACCTAACCCTAACCCTAAACCTAACCCTAACCCTAACCCTAACCCTAACCCGTACCCTAACCCGTACCCTAACCCGTACCCTAACCCTAACCCGTACCCTAACCCTAACCCTAACCCTAACACTAAGCCTAACCCTAACCCTAACCCTAACCCTAAGCCTGACACAGTCCTAAGCCTGACCCTAACCCTAACCCTAACCCTGACCGTGACTGTGTTCCCGACCCTAACCGCAATCCTTAAGGTAACCCTATCCCTGATCTAATGCCAACCACGATCCTAAACCTAATGCTGAGGCTAAACATAAAACTAAACCCTACCCTAACCCTAAACCTAACCCTAACCTTAAGGCTGTCTAACCCTAACCGAACCATAACCCTACTTCTAAACCTAATCCTAACTCCAAACCCAAACCTTTCCCCTAAATCTAATCCTGAAACTGAACCGTATATTGACCCCAATCCAAATCCTGACCCTGACCATAAACCGGACCCCGGCCCAGACCTTCACCAGATCCTGACCCTAAACCTAACCCTGACAATAGCACTGACCCAAAACTAACCCTGTCCTTGAGCTGAACGTGGACCCTAAACCAAAACCAGATCCTGAACCTAAACCTGACACTGGCTCTGAACTTCACCCTGACCCTGACCCAGACCCTGAACATAAACCTAAACCTGACCCTAACGGTGACCCTACACTGACCCTAACACTAACCCTGAAGCTGACTGTGATTCTGACCCTAACTGTAACCCTAAAGGTAACCCTGACCCTGACCCTGATATGGACCATGACACAAAACATAACAATGATTCTAACCCTACAACTAACCCATAAAACTAATGCAGACCCTGACCCTAAACCAGTGTAACCCTAATCCTCAAATTAATTCTAATTCTCACCCCAAACCCATACTTTAAACCTATCCCTGAATTTATCCCTGAATCTGACCTGACCCTTACCCTGAACTTTGCCAAAACTTGACCCTGATCCGAATTTTGACCCTAAACAGAACCCTGGCCCTGACCCTAAACTGAACCCTGGCCCTGACCCTAAACCTGACCCTAATACTTTCACTGACACTGACCATAAACCTAACTCTGACCCAGACCGTGAGCCTGACCAGAACTCTAACCCTAAAGCTAAACTAAGTCAGGACCCTAATCATAACCCAGAATCTAAACATAAAGCAGGCCTTATTCTAACCATGACCATAATCCTGAACTGGACCCTAACCATAACACTGAACATGACACCAAACCTATCCCTGACCCTGACCCTTACTCTGAAACTAACCCTAACCCTGACACTGACTGTGAGCCTGACCATAAACCTAACCCTGAACCTAACCCTAACCCTGACCCCTACACTACGCCTAACGATAACCCTGCCCCTAACAATGTCTAACCCTAACCCTGAACCTAACTATAACCCTAAAATTAACCCGGTCCTAAAACTAACTGAAAACGCTGACCCTGACTCTGACTGTGAGCCTGACCATAAACCTAACCCTAACCCTAACCCTAACCCTAACCCGTACCCTAACCCGTACCCTAACCCTAACCCGTACCCTAACCCGTACCCTAACCCTAACCCGTACCCTAACCCTAACCCTAACCCTAACCCGTACCCTAAGCCTAACCCTAACCCTAACCCTAAGCCTGACACAGTCCTAAGCCTGACCCTAACCCTAACCCTAACCCTGACCGTGACTGTGTTCCCGACCCTAACCGCAATCCTTAAGGTAACCCTATCCCTGATCTAATGCCAACCACGATCCTAAACCTAATGCTGAGGCTAAACATAAAACTAAACCCTACCCTAACCCAAAACCTAACCCTAACCTTAAGGCTGTCTAACCCTAACCGAACCATAACCCTACTTCTAAACCTAATCCTAACTCCAAACCCAAACCTTTCCCCTAAATCTAATCCTGAAACTGAACCGTATATTGACCCCAATCCAAATCCTGACCCTGACCATAAACCGGACCCCGGCCCAGACCTTCACCAGATCCTGACCCTAAACCTAACCCTGACAATAGCACTGACCCAAAACTAACCCTGTCCTTGAGCTGAACGTGGACCCTAAACCAAAACCAGATCCTGACCCTAAACCTGACACTGGCTCTGAACTTCACCCTGACCCTGACCCAGACCCTGAACATAAACCTAAACCTGACCCTAACGGTGACCCTACACTGACCCTAACACTAACCCTGAAGCTGACTGTGATTCTGACCCTAACTGTAACCCTAATGGTAACCCTGACCCTGACCCTGATATGGACCATGACACAAAACATAACAATGATTCTAACCCTACAACTAACCCATAAAACTAATGCAGACCCTGACCCTAAACCAGTGTAACCCTAATCCTCAAATTAATTCTAATTCCCACCCCAAACCCATACTTTAAACCTATCCCTGAATTTATCCCTGAATCTGACCTGACCCTTGCCCTGAACTTTGCCAAAACTTGACCCTGATCCGAATTTTGACCCTAAACAGAACCCTGGCCCTGACCCTAAACTGAACCCTGGCCCTGACCCTAAACCTGACCCTAATACTTTCACTGACACTGACCATAAACCTAACTCTGACCCAGACCGTGAGCCTGACCAGAACTCTAACCCTAAAGCTAAACTAAGTCAGGACCCTAATCATAACCCAGAATCTAAACATAAAGCAGGCCTTATTCTAACCATGACCATAATCCTGAACTGGACCCTAACCATAACACTGAACATGACACCAAACCTATCCCTGACCCTGACCCTTACTCTGAAACTAACCCTAACCCTGACACTGACTGTGAGCCTGACCATAAACCTAACCCTGAACCTAACCCTAACCCTGACCCCTACACTACGCCTAACGATAACCCTGCCCCTAACAATGTCTAACCCTAACCCTGAACCTAACTATAACCCTAAAATTAACCCGGTCCTAAAACTAACTGAAAACGCTGACCCTGACTCTGACTGTGAGCCTGACCATAAACCTAACCCTAACCCTAAACCTAACCCTAACCCTAACCCTAACCCTAACCCGTACCCTAACCCGTACCCTAACCCGTACCCTAACCCTAACCCGTACCCTAACCCTAACCCTAACCCTAACACTAAGCCTAACCCTAACCCTAACCCTAACCCTAAGCCTGACACAGTCCTAAGCCTGACCCTAACCCTAACCCTAACCCTGACCGTGACTGTGTTCCCGACCCTAACCGCAATCCTTAAGGTAACCCTATCCCTGATCTAATGCCAACCACGATCCTAAACCTAATGCTGAGGCTAAACATAAAACTAAACCCTACCCTAACCCTAAACCTAACCCTAACCTTAAGGTGTCTAACCCTAACCGAACCATAACCCTACTTATAAACCTAATCCTAACTCCAAACCCAAACCTTTCCCCTAAATCTAATCCTGAAACTGAACCGTATATTGACCCCAATCCAAATCCTGACCCTGACCATAAACCGGACCCCGGCCCAGACCTTCACCAGATCCTGACCCTAAACCTAACCCTGACAATAGCACTGACCCAAAACTAACCCTGTCCTTGAGCTGAACGTGGACCCTAAACCAAAACCAGATCCTGACCCTAAACCTGACACTGGCTCTGAACTTCACCCTGACCCTGACCCAGACCCTGAACATAAACCTAAACCTGACCCTAACGGTGACCCTACACTGACCCTAACACTAACCCTGAAGCTGACTGTGATTCTGACCCTAACTGTAACCCTAAAGGTAACCCTGACCCTGACCCTGATATGGACCATGACACAAAACATAACAATGATTCTAACCCTACAACTAACCCATAAAACTAATGCAGACCCTGACCCTAAACCAGTGTAACCCTAATCCTCAAATTAATTCTAATTCTCACCCCAAACCCATACTTTAAACCTATCCCTGAATTTATCCCTGAATCTGACCTGACCCTTACCCTGAACTTTGCCAAAACTTGACCCTGATCCGAATTTTGACCCTAAACAGAACCCTGGCCCTGACCCTAAACTGAACCCTGGCCCTGACCCTAAACCTGACCCTAATACTTTCACTGACACTGACCATAAACCTAACTCTGACCCAGACCGTGAGCCTGACCAGAACTCTAACCCTAAAGCTAAACTAAGTCAGGACCCTAATCATAACCCAGAATCTAAACATAAAGCAGGCCTTATTCTAACCATGACCATAATCCTGAACTGGACCCTAACCATAACACTGAACATGACACCAAACCTATCCCTGACCCTGACCCTTACTCTGAAACTAACCCTAACCCTGACACTGACTGTGAGCCTGACCATAAACCTAACCCTGAACCTAACCCTAACCCTGACCCCTACACTACGCCTAACGATAACCCTGCCCCTAACAATGTCTAACCCTAACCCTGAACCTAACTATAACCCTAAAATTAACCCGGTCCTAAAACTAACTGAAAACGCTGACCCTGACTCTGACTGTGAGCCTGACCATAAACCTAACCCTAACCCTAACCCTAACCCTAACCCGTACCCTAACCCGTACCCTAACCCTAACCCGTACCCTAACCCTAACCCGTACCCTAACCCTAACCCTAACCCTAACCCGTACCCTAAGCCTAACCCTAACCCTAACCCTAAGCCTGACACAGTCCTAAGCCTGACCCTAACCCTAACCCTAACCCTGACCGTGACTGTGTTCCCGACCCTAACCGCAATCCTTAAGGTAACCCTATCCCTGATCTAATGCCAACCACGATCCTAAACCTAATGCTGAGGCTAAACATAAAACTAAACCCTACCCTAACCCAAAACCTAACCCTAACCTTAAGGCTGTCTAACCCTAACCGAACCATAACCCTACTTCTAAACCTAATCCTAACTCCAAACCCAAACCTTTCCCCTAAATCTAATCCTGAAACTGAACCGTATATTGACCCCAATCCAAATCCTGACCCTGACCATAAACCGGACCCCGGCCCAGACCTTCACCAGATCCTGACCCTAAACCTAACCCTGACAATAGCACTGACCCAAAACTAACCCTGTCCTTGAGCTGAACGTGGACCCTAAACCAAAACCAGATCCTGACCCTAAACCTGACACTGGCTCTGAACTTCACCCTGACCCTGACCCAGACCCTGAACATAAACCTAAACCTGACCCTAACGGTGACCCTACACTGACCCTAACACTAACCCTGAAGCTGACTGTGATTCTGACCCTAACTGTAACCCTAATGGTAACCCTGACCCTGACCCTGATATGGACCATGACACAAAACATAACAATGATTCTAACCCTACAACTAACCCATAAAACTAATGCAGACCCTGACCCTAAACCAGTGTAACCCTAATCCTCAAATTAATTCTAATTCTCACCCCAAACCCATACTTTAAACCTATCCCTGAATTTATCCCTGAATCTGACCTGACCCTTGCCCTGAACTTTGCCAAAACTTGACCCTGATCCGAATTTTGACCCTAAACAGAACCCTGGCCCTGACCCTAAACTGAACCCTGGCCCTGACCCTAAACCTGACCCTAATACTTTCACTGACACTGACCATAAACCTAACTCTGACCCAGACCGTGAGCCTGACCAGAACTCTAACCCTAAAGCTAAACTAAGTCAGGACCCTAATCATAACCCAGAATCTAAACATAAAGCAGGCCTTATTCTAACCATGACCATAATCCTGAACTGGACCCTAACCATAACACTGAACATGACACCAAACCTATCCCTGACCCTGACCCTTACTCTGAAACTAACCCTAACCCTGACACTGACTGTGAGCCTGACCATAAACCTAACCCTGAACCTAACCCTAACCCTGACCCCTACACTACGCCTAACGATAACCCTGCCCCTAACAATGTCTAACCCTAACCCTGAACCTAACTATAACCCTAAAATTAACCCGGTCCTAAAACTAACTGAAAACGCTGACCCTGACTCTGACTGTGAGCCTGACCCTAAACCTAACCCTAACCCTAACCCTAACCCTAACCCGTACCCTAACCCGTACCCTAACCCGTACCCTAACCCTAACCCGTACCCTAACCCGTACCCTAACCCTAACCCGTACCCTAACCCTAACCCGTACCCTAACCCTAACCCTAACCCTAACCCTAACTCTAAGCCTAACCCTAACCCTAACCCTAAGCCTGACACAGTCCTAAGCCTGACCCTAACCCTAACCCTAACCCTGACCGTGACTGTGTTCCCGACCCTAACCGCAATCCTTAAGGTAACCCTATCCCTGATCTAATGCCAACCACGATCCTAAACCTAATGCTGAGGCTAAACATAAAACTAAACCCTACCCTAACCCAAAACCTAACCCTAACCTTAAGGCTGTCTAACCCTAACCGAACCATAACCCTACTTCTAAACCTAATCCTAACTCCAAACCCAAACCTTTCCCCTAAATCTAATCCTGAAACTGAACCGTATATTGACCCCAATCCAAATCCTGACCCTGACCATAAACCGGACCCCGGCCCAGACCTTCACCAGATCCTGACCCTAAACCTAACCCTGACAATAGCACTGACCCAAAACTAACCCTGTCCTTGAGCTGAACGTGGACCCTAAACCAAAACCAGATCCTGACCCTAAACCTGACACTGGCTCTGAACTTCACCCTGACCCTGACCCAGACCCTGAACATAAACCTAAACCTGACCCTAACGGTGACCCTACACTGACCCTAACACTAACCCTGAAGCTGACTGTGATTCTGACCCTAACTGTAACCCTAATGGTAACCCTGACCCTGACCCTGATATGGACCATGACACAAAACATAACAATGATTCTAACCCTACAACTAACCCATAAAACTAATGCAGACCCTGACCCTAAACCAGTGTAACCCTAATCCTCAAATTAATTCTAATTCTCACCCCAAACCCATACTTTAAACCTATCCCTGAATTTATCCCTGAATCTGACCTGACCCTTGCCCTGAACTTTGCCAAAACTTGACCCTGATCCGAATTTTGACCCTAAACAGAACCCTGGCCCTGACCCTAAACTGAACCCTGGCCCTGACCCTAAACCTGACCCTAATACTTTCACTGACACTGACCATAAACCTAACTCTGACCCAGACCGTGAGCCTGACCAGAACTCTAACCCTAAAGCTAAACTAAGTCAGGACCCTAATCATAACCCAGAATCTAAACATAAAGCAGGCCTTATTCTAACCATGACCATAATCCTGAACTGGACCCTAACCATAACACTGAACATGACACCAAACCTATCCCTGACCCTGACCCTTACTCTGAAACTAACCCTAACCCTGACACTGACTGTGAGCCTGACCATAAACCTAACCCTGAACCTAACCCTAACCCTGACCCCTACACTACGCCTAACGATAACCCTGCCCCTAACAATGTCTAACCCTAACCCTGAACCTAACTATAACCCTAAAATTAACCCGGTCCTAAAACTAACTGAAAACGCTGACCCTGACTCTGACTGTGAGCCTGACCATAAACCTAACCCTAACCCTAAACCTAACCCTAACCCTAACCCTAACCCTAACCCGTACCCTAACCCGTACCCTAACCCGTACCCTAACCCTAACCCGTACCCTAACCCTAACCCTAACCCTAACACTAAGCCTAACCCTAACCCTAACCCTAACCCTAAGCCTGACACAGTCCTAAGCCTGACCCTAACCCTAACCCTAACCCTGACCGTGACTGTGTTCCCGACCCTAACCGCAATCCTTAAGGTAACCCTATCCCTGATCTAATGCCAACCACGATCCTAAACCTAATGCTGAGGCTAAACATAAAACTAAACCCTACCCTAACCCTAAACCTAACCCTAACCTTAAGGCTGTCTAACCCTAACCGAACCATAACCCTACTTATAAACCTAATCCTAACTCCAAACCCAAACCTTTCCCCTAAATCTAATCCTGAAACTGAACCGTATATTGACCCCAATCCAAATCCTGACCCTGACCATAAACCGGACCCCGGCCCAGACCTTCACCAGATCCTGACCCTAAACCTAACCCTGACAATAGCACTGACCCAAAACTAACCCTGTCCTTGAGCTGAACGTGGACCCTAAACCAAAACCAGATCCTGACCCTAAACCTGACACTGGCTCTGAACTTCACCCTGACCCTGACCCAGACCCTGAACATAAACCTAAACCTGACCCTAACGGTGACCCTACACTGACCCTAACACTAACCCTGAAGCTGACTGTGATTCTGACCCTAACTGTAACCCTAAAGGTAACCCTGACCCTGACCCTGATATGGACCATGACACAAAACATAACAATGATTCTAACCCTACAACTAACCCATAAAACTAATGCAGACCCTGACCCTAAACCAGTGTAACCCTAATCCTCAAATTAATTCTAATTCTCACCCCAAACCCATACTTTAAACCTATCCCTGAATTTATCCCTGAATCTGACCTGACCCTTACCCTGAACTTTGCCAAAACTTGACCCTGATCCGAATTTTGACCCTAAACAGAACCCTGGCCCTGACCCTAAACTGAACCCTGGCCCTGACCCTAAACCTGACCCTAATACTTTCACTGACACTGACCATAAACCTAACTCTGACCCAGACCGTGAGCCTGACCAGAACTCTAACCCTAAAGCTAAACTAAGTCAGGACCCTAATCATAACCCAGAATCTAAACATAAAGCAGGCCTTATTCTAACCATGACCATAATCCTGAACTGGACCCTAACCATAACACTGAACATGACACCAAACCTATCCCTGACCCTGACCCTTACTCTGAAACTAACCCTAACCCTGACACTGACTGTGAGCCTGACCATAAACCTAACCCTGAACCTAACCCTAACCCTGACCCCTACACTACGCCTAACGATAACCCTGCCCCTAACAATGTCTAACCCTAACCCTGAACCTAACTATAACCCTAAAATTAACCCGGTCCTAAAACTAACTGAAAACGCTGACCCTGACTCTGACTGTGAGCCTGACCATAAACCTAACCCTAACCCTAACCCTAACCCTAACCCGTACCCTAACCCGTACCCTAACCCTAACCCGTACCCTAACCCTAACCCGTACCCTAACCCTAACCCTAACCCTAACCCGTACCCTAAGCCTAACCCTAACCCTAACCCTAAGCCTGACACAGTCCTAAGCCTGACCCTAACCCTAACCCTAACCCTGACCGTGACTGTGTTCCCGACCCTAACCGCAATCCTTAAGGTAACCCTATCCCTGATCTAATGCCAACCACGATCCTAAACCTAATGCTGAGGCTAAACATAAAACTAAACCCTACCCTAACCCAAAACCTAACCCTAACCTTAAGGCTGTCTAACCCTAACCGAACCATAACCCTACTTCTAAACCTAATCCTAACTCCAAACCCAAACCTTTCCCCTAAATCTAATCCTGAAACTGAACCGTATATTGACCCCAATCCAAATCCTGACCCTGACCATAAACCGGACCCCGGCCCAGACCTTCACCAGATCCTGACCCTAAACCTAACCCTGACAATAGCACTGACCCAAAACTAACCCTGTCCTTGAGCTGAACGTGGACCCTAAACCAAAACCAGATCCTGACCCTAAACCTGACACTGGCTCTGAACTTCACCCTGACCCTGACCCAGACCCTGAACATAAACCTAAACCTGACCCTAACGGTGACCCTACACTGACCCTAACACTAACCCTGAAGCTGACTGTGATTCTGACCCTAACTGTAACCCTAATGGTAACCCTGACCCTGACCCTGATATGGACCATGACACAAAACATAACAATGATTCTAACCCTACAACTAACCCATAAAACTAATGCAGACCCTGACCCTAAACCAGTGTAACCCTAATCCTCAAATTAATTCTAATTCTCACCCCAAACCCATACTTTAAACCTATCCCTGAATTTATCCCTGAATCTGACCTGACCCTTGCCCTGAACTTTGCCAAAACTTGACCCTGATCCGAATTTTGACCCTAAACAGAACCCTGGCCCTGACCCTAAACTGAACCCTGGCCCTGACCCTAAACCTGACCCTAATACTTTCACTGACACTGACCATAAACCTAACTCTGACCCAGACCGTGAGCCTGACCAGAACTCTAACCCTAAAGCTAAACTAAGTCAGGACCCTAATCATAACCCAGAATCTAAACATAAAGCAGGCCTTATTCTAACCATGACCATAATCCTGAACTGGACCCTAACCATAACACTGAACATGACACCAAACCTATCCCTGACCCTGACCCTTACTCTGAAACTAACCCTAACCCTGACACTGACTGTGAGCCTGACCATAAACCTAACCCTGAACCTAACCCTAACCCTGACCCCTACACTACGCCTAACGATAACCCTGCCCCTAACAATGTCTAACCCTAACCCTGAACCTAACTATAACCCTAAAATTAACCCGGTCCTAAAACTAACTGAAAACGCTGACCCTGACTCTGACTGTGAGCCTGACCCTAAACCTAACCCTAACCCTAACCCTAACCCTAACCCGTACCCTAACCCGTACCCTAACCCGTACCCTAACCCTAACCCGTACCCTAACCCGTACCCTAACCCTAACCCGTACCCTAACCCTAACCCGTACCCTAACCCTAACCCTAACCCTAACCCTAACTCTAAGCCTAACCCTAACCCTAACCCTAAGCCTGACACAGTCCTAAGCCTGACCCTAACCCTAACCCTAACCCTGACCGTGACTGTGTTCCCGACCCTAACCGCAATCCTTAAGGTAACCCTATCCCTGATCTAATGCCAACCACGATCCTAAACCTAATGCTGAGGCTAAACATAAAACTAAACCCTACCCTAACCCAAAACCTAACCCTAACCTTAAGGCTGTCTAACCCTAACCGAACCATAACCCTACTTCTAAACCTAATCCTAACTCCAAACCCAAACCTTTCCCCTAAATCTAATCCTGAAACTGAACCGTATATTGACCCCAATCCAAATCCTGACCCTGACCATAAACCGGACCCCGGCCCAGACCTTCACCAGATCCTGACCCTAAACCTAACCCTGACAATAGCACTGACCCAAAACTAACCCTGTCCTTGAGCTGAACGTGGACCCTAAACCAAAACCAGATCCTGACCCTAAACCTGACACTGGCTCTGAACTTCACCCTGACCCTGACCCAGACCCTGAACATAAACCTAAACCTGACCCTAACGGTGACCCTACACTGACCCTAACACTAACCCTGAAGCTGACTGTGATTCTGACCCTAACTGTAACCCTAATGGTAACCCTGACCCTGACCCTGATATGGACCATGACACAAAACATAACAATGATTCTAACCCTACAACTAACCCATAAAACTAATGCAGACCCTGACCCTAAACCAGTGTAACCCTAATCCTCAAATTAATTCTAATTCTCACCCCAAACCCATACTTTAAACCTATCCCTGAATTTATCCCTGAATCTGACCTGACCCTTGCCCTGAACTTTGCCAAAACTTGACCCTGATCCGAATTTTGACCCTAAACAGAACCCTGGCCCTGACCCTAAACTGAACCCTGGCCCTGACCCTAAACCTGACCCTAATACTTTCACTGACACTGACCATAAACCTAACTCTGACCCAGACCGTGAGCCTGACCAGAACTCTAACCCTAAAGCTAAACTAAGTCAGGACCCTAATCATAACCCAGAATCTAAACATAAAGCAGGCCTTATTCTAACCATGACCATAATCCTGAACTGGACCCTAACCATAACACTGAACATGACACCAAACCTATCCCTGACCCTGACCCTTACTCTGAAACTAACCCTAACCCTGACACTGACTGTGAGCCTGACCATAAACCTAACCCTGAACCTAACCCTAACCCTGACCCCTACACTACGCCTAACGATAACCCTGCCCCTAACAATGTCTAACCCTAACCCTGAACCTAACTATAACCCTAAAATTAACCCGGTCCTAAAACTAACTGAAAACGCTGACCCTGACTCTGACTGTGAGCCTGACCATAAACCTAACCCTAACCCTAAACCTAACCCTAACCCTAACCCTAACCCTAACCCGTACCCTAACCCGTACCCTAACCCGTACCCTAACCCTAACCCGTACCCTAACCCTAACCCTAACCCTAACACTAAGCCTAACCCTAACCCTAACCCTAACCCTAAGCCTGACACAGTCCTAAGCCTGACCCTAACCCTAACCCTAACCCTGACCGTGACTGTGTTCCCGACCCTAACCGCAATCCTTAAGGTAACCCTATCCCTGATCTAATGCCAACCACGATCCTAAACCTAATGCTGAGGCTAAACATAAAACTAAACCCTACCCTAACCCTAAACCTAACCCTAACCTTAAGGCTGTCTAACCCTAACCGAACCATAACCCTACTTATAAACCTAATCCTAACTCCAAACCCAAACCTTTCCCCTAAATCTAATCCTGAAACTGAACCGTATATTGACCCCAATCCAAATCCTGACCCTGACCATAAACCGGACCCCGGCCCAGACCTTCACCAGATCCTGACCCTAAACCTAACCCTGACAATAGCACTGACCCAAAACTAACCCTGTCCTTGAGCTGAACGTGGACCCTAAACCAAAACCAGATCCTGACCCTAAACCTGACACTGGCTCTGAACTTCACCCTGACCCTGACCCAGACCCTGAACATAAACCTAAACCTGACCCTAACGGTGACCCTACACTGACCCTAACACTAACCCTGAAGCTGACTGTGATTCTGACCCTAACTGTAACCCTAAAGGTAACCCTGACCCTGACCCTGATATGGACCATGACACAAAACATAACAATGATTCTAACCCTACAACTAACCCATAAAACTAATGCAGACCCTGACCCTAAACCAGTGTAACCCTAATCCTCAAATTAATTCTAATTCTCACCCCAAACCCATACTTTAAACCTATCCCTGAATTTATCCCTGAATCTGACCTGACCCTTACCCTGAACTTTGCCAAAACTTGACCCTGATCCGAATTTTGACCCTAAACAGAACCCTGGCCCTGACCCTAAACTGAACCCTGGCCCTGACCCTAAACCTGACCCTAATACTTTCACTGACACTGACCATAAACCTAACTCTGACCCAGACCGTGAGCCTGACCAGAACTCTAACCCTAAAGCTAAACTAAGTCAGGACCCTAATCATAACCCAGAATCTAAACATAAAGCAGGCCTTATTCTAACCATGACCATAATCCTGAACTGGACCCTAACCATAACACTGAACATGACACCAAACCTATCCCTGACCCTGACCCTTACTCTGAAACTAACCCTAACCCTGACACTGACTGTGAGCCTGACCATAAACCTAACCCTGAACCTAACCCTAACCCTGACCCCTACACTACGCCTAACGATAACCCTGCCCCTAACAATGTCTAACCCTAACCCTGAACCTAACTATAACCCTAAAATTAACCCGGTCCTAAAACTAACTGAAAACGCTGACCCTGACTCTGACTGTGAGCCTGACCATAAACCTAACCCTAACCCTAACCCTAACCCTAACCCGTACCCTAACCCGTACCCTAACCCTAACCCGTACCCTAACCCGTACCCTAACCCTAACCCGTACCCTAACCCTAACCCGTACCCTAACCCTAACCCTAACCCTAACCCGTACCCTAAGCCTAACCCTAACCCTAACCCTAAGCCTGACACAGTCCTAAGCCTGACCCTAACCGTAACCCTAACCCTGACCGTGACTGTGTTCCCGACCCTAACCGCAATCCTTAAGGTAACCCTATCCCTGATCTAATGCCAACCACGATCCTAAACCTAATGCTGAGGCTAAACATAAAACTAAACCCTACCCTAACCCAAAACCTAACCCTAACCTTAAGGCTGTCTAACCCTAACCGAACCATAACCCTACTTCTAAACCTAATCCTAACTCCAAACCCAAACCTTTCCCCTAAATCTAATCCTGAAACTGAACCGTATATTGACCCCAATCCAAATCCTGACCCTGACCATAAACCGGACCCCGGCCCAGACCTTCACCAGATCCTGACCCTAAACCTAACCCTGACAATAGCACTGACCCAAAACTAACCCTGTCCTTGAGCTGAACGTGGACCCTAAACCAAAACCAGATCCTGACCCTAAACCTGACACTGGCTCTGAACTTCACCCTGACCCTGACCCAGACCCTGAACATAAACCTAAACCTGACCCTAACGGTGACCCTACACTGACCCTAACACTAACCCTGAAGCTGACTGTGATTCTGACCCTAACTGTAACCCTAATGGTAACCCTGACCCTGACCCTGATATGGACCATGACACAAAACATAACAATGATTCTAACCCTACAACTAACCCATAAAACTAATGCAGACCCTGACCCTAAACCAGTGTAACCCTAATCCTCAAATTAATTCTAATTCTCACCCCAAACCCATACTTTAAACCTATCCCTGAATTTATCCCTGAATCTGACCTGACCCTTGCCCTGAACTTTGCCAAAACTTGACCCTGATCCGAATTTTGACCCTAAACAGAACCCTGGCCCTGACCCTAAACTGAACCCTGGCCCTGACCCTAAACCTGACCCTAATACTTTCACTGACACTGACCATAAACCTAACTCTGACCCAGACCGTGAGCCTGACCAGAACTCTAACCCTAAAGCTAAACTAAGTCAGGACCCTAATCATAACCCAGAATCTAAACATAAAGCAGGCCTTATTCTAACCATGACCATAATCCTGAACTGGACCCTAACCATAACACTGAACATGACACCAAACCTATCCCTGACCCTGACCCTTACTCTGAAACTAACCCTAACCCTGACACTGACTGTGAGCCTGACCATAAACCTAACCCTGAACCTAACCCTAACCCTGACCCCTACACTACGCCTAACGATGACCCTGCCCCTAACAATGTCTAACCCTAACCCTGAACCTAACTATAACCCTAAAATTAACCCGGGGTCCTAAAACTAACTGAAAACGCTGACCCTGACTCTGACTGTGAGCCTGACCATAAACCTAACCCTAACCCTAAACCTAACCCTAACCCTAACCCTAACCCTAACCCGTACCCTAACCCGTACCCTAACCCGTACCCTAACCCTAACCCGTAGCCTAACCCTAACCCTAACCCTAACCCTAAGCCTAACCCTAACCCTAACCCTAACCCTAAGCCTGACACAGTCCTAAGCCTGACCCTAACCCTAACCCTAACCCTGACCGTGACTGTGTTCCCGACCCTAACCGCAATCCTTAAGGTAACCCTATCCCTGATCTAATGCCAACCACGATCCTAAACCTAATGCTGAGGCTAAACATAAAACTAAACCCTACCCTAACCCTAAACCTAACCCTAACCTTAAGGCTGTCTAACCCTAACCGAACCATAACCCTACTTCTAAACCTAATCCTAACTCCAAACCCAAACCTTTCCCCTAAATCTAATCCTGAAACTGAACCGTATATTGACCCCAATCCAAATCCTGACCCTGACCATTAAACCGGACCCCGGCCCAGACCTTCACCAGATCCTGACCCTAAACCTAACCCTGACAATAGCACTGACCCAAAACTAACCCTGTCCTTGAGCTGAACGTGGACCCTAAACCAAAACCAGATCCTGACCCTAAACCTGACACTGGCTCTGAACTTCACCCTGACCCTGACTCAGACCCTGAACATAAACCTAAACCTGACCCTAACGGTGACCCTACACTGACCCTAACACTAACCCTGAAGCTGACTGTGATTCTGACCCTAACTGTAACCCTAAAGGTAACCCTGACCCTGACCCTGATATGGACCATGACACAAAACATAACAATGATTCTAACCCTACAACTAACCCATAAAACTAATGCAGACCCTGACCCTAAACCAGTGTAACCCTAATCCTCAAATTAATTCTAATTCTCACCCCAAACCCATACTTTAAACCTATCCCTGAATTTATCCCTGAATCTGACCTGACCCTTGCCCTGAACTTTGCCAAAACTTGACCCTGATCCGAATTTTGACCCTAAACAGAACCCTGGCCCTGACCCTAAACTGAACCCTGGCCCTGACCCTAAACCTGACCCTAATACTTTCACTGACACTGACCATAAACCTAACTCTGACCCAGACCGTGAGCCTGACCAGAACTCTAACCCTAAAGCTAAACTAAGTCAGGACCCTAATCATAACCCAGAATCTAAACATAAAGCAGGCCTTATTCTAACCATGACCATAATCCTGAACTGGACCCTAACCATAACACTGAACATGACACCAAACCTATCCCTGACCCTGACCCTTACTCTGAAACTAACCCTAACCCTGACACTGACTGTGAGCCAGACCATAAACCTAACCCTGAACCTAACCCTAACCCTGACCCCTACACTACGCCTAACGATAACCCTGCCCCTAACAATGTCTAACCCTAACCCTGAACCTAACTATAACCCTAAAATTAACCCGGTCCTAAAACTAACTGAAAACGCTGACCCTGACTCTGACTGTGAGCCTGACCATAAACCTAACCCTAACCCTAACCCTAACCCTAACCCGTACCCTAACCCGTACCCTAACCCTAACCCGTACCCTAACCCGTACCCTAACCCTAACCCGTACCCTAACCCGTACCCTAACCCTAACCCGTACCCTAACCCTAACCCGTACCCTAACCCTAACCCTAACCCTAAGCCTAACCCTAACCCTAACCCTAACCCTAAGCCTGACACAGTCCTAAGCCTGACCCTAACCCTAACCCTAACCCTGACCGTGACTGTGTTCCCGACCCTAACCGCAATCCTTAAGGTAACCCTATCCCTGATCTAATGCCAACCACGATCCTAAACCTAATGCTGAGGCTAAACATAAAACTAAACCCTACCCTAACCCTAAACCTAACCCTAACCTTAAGGCTGTCTAACCCTAACCGAACCATAACCCTACTTATAAACCTAATCCTAACTCCAAACCCAAACCTTTCCCCTAAATCTAATCCTGAAACTGAACCGTATATTGACCCCAATCCAAATCCTGACCCTGACCATAAACCGGACCCCGGCCCAGACCTTCACCAGATCCTGACCCTAAACCTAACCCTGACAATAGCACTGACCCAAAACTAACCCTGTCCTTGAGCTGAACGTGGACCCTAAACCAAAACCAGATCCTGACCCTAAACCTGACACTGGCTCTGAACTTCACCCTGACCCTGACCCAGACCCTGAACATAAACCTAAACCTGACCCTAACGGTGACCCTACACTGACCCTAACACTAACCCTGAAGCTGACTGTGATTCTGACCCTAACTGTAACCCTAAAGGTAACCCTGACCCTGACCCTGATATGGACCATGACACAAAACATAACAATGATTCTAACCCTACAACTAACCCATAAAACTAATGCAGACCCTGACCCTAAACCAGTGTAACCCTAATCCTCAAATTAATTCTAATTCTCACCCCAAACCCATACTTTAAACCTATCCCTGAATTTATCCCTGAATCTGACCTGACCCTTACCCTGAACTTTGCCAAAACTTGACCCTGATCCGAATTTTGACCCTAAACAGAACCCTGGCCCTGACCCTAAACTGAACCCTGGCCCTGACCCTAAACCTGACCCTAATACTTTCACTGACACTGACCATAAACCTAACTCTGACCCAGACCGTGAGCCTGACCAGAACTCTAACCCTAAAGCTAAACTAAGTCAGGACCCTAATCATAACCCAGAATCTAAACATAAAGCAGGCCTTATTCTAACCATGACCATAATCCTGAACTGGACCCTAACCATAACACTGAACATGACACCAAACCTATCCCTGACCCTGACCCTTACTCTGAAACTAACCCTAACCCTGACACTGACTGTGAGCCTGACCATAAACCTAACCCTGAACCTAACCCTAACCCTGACCCCTACACTACGCCTAACGATAACCCTGCCCCTAACAATGTCTAACCCTAACCCTGAACCTAACTATAACCCTAAAATTAACCCGGTCCTAAAACTAACTGAAAACGCTGACCCTGACTCTGACTGTGAGCCTGACCATAAACCTAACCCTAACCCTAACCCTAACCCTAACCCGTACCCTAACCCGTACCCTAACCCTAACCCGTACCCTAACCCGTACCCTAACCCTAACCCGTACCCTAACCCTAACCCTAACCCTAACACTAAGCCTAACCCTAACCCTAACCCTAACCCTAAGCCTGACACAGTCCTAAGCCTGACCCTAACCCTAACCCTAACCCTGACCGTGACTGTGTTCCCGACCCTAACCGCAATCCTTAAGGTAACCCTATCCCTGATCTAATGCCAACCACGATCCTAAACCTAATGCTGAGGCTAAACATAAAACTAAACCCTACCCTAACCCTAAACCTAACCCTAACCTTAAGGCTGTCTAACCCTAACCGAACCATAACCCTACTTCTAAACCTAATCCTAACTCCAAACCCAAACCTTTCCCCTAAATCTAATCCTGAAACTGAACCGTATATTGACCCCAATCCAAATCCTGACCCTGACCATAAACCGGACCCCGGCCCAGACCTTCACCAGATCCTGACCCTAAACCTAACCCTGACAATAGCACTGACCCAAAACTAACCCTGTCCTTGAGCTGAACGTGGACCCTAAACCAAAACCAGATCCTGACCCTAAACCTGACACTGGCTCTGAACTTCACCCTGACCCTGACCCAGACCCTGAACATAAACCTAAACCTGACCCTAACGGTGACCCTACACTGACCCTAACACTAACCCTGAAGCTGACTGTGATTCTGACCCTAACTGTAACCCTAAAGGTAACCCTGACCCTGACCCTGATATGGACCATGACACAAAACATAACAATGATTCTAACCCTACAACTAACCCATAAAACTAATGCAGACCCTGACCCTAAACCAGTGTAACCCTAATCCTCAAATTAATTCTAATTCTCACCCCAAACCCATACTTTAAACCTATCCCTGAATTTATCCCTGAATCTGACCTGACCCTTACCCTGAACTTTGCCAAAACTTGACCCTGATCCGAATTTTGACCCTAAACAGAACCCTGGCCCTGACCCTAAACTGAACCCTGGCCCTGACCCTAAACCTGACCCTAATACTTTCACTGACACTGACCATAAACCTAACTCTGACCCAGACCGTGAGCCTGACCAGAACTCTAACCCTAAAGCTAAACTAAGTCAGGACCCTAATCATAACCCAGAATCTAAACATAAAGCAGGCCTTATTCTAACCATGACCATAATCCTGAACTGGACCCTAACCATAACACTGAACATGACACCAAACCTATCCCTGACCCTGACCCTTACTCTGAAACTAACCCTAACCCTGACACTGACTGTGAGCCTGACCATAAACCTAACCCTGAACCTAACCCTAACCCTGACCCCTACACTACGCCTAACGATAACCCTGCCCCTAACAATGTCTAACCCTAACCCTGAACCTAACTATAACCCTAAAATTAACCCGGTCCTAAAACTAACTGAAAACGCTGACCCTGACTCTGACTGTGAGCCTGACCATAAACCTAACCCTAACCCTAACCCTAACCCTAACCCGTACCCTAACCCGTACCCTAACCCTAACCCGTACCCTAACCCGTACCCTAACCCTAACCCGTACCCTAACCCTAACCCGTACCCTAACCCTAACCCTAACCCTAACCCGTACCCTAAGCCTAACCCTAACCCTAACCCTAAGCCTGACACAGTCCTAAGCCTGACCCTAACCGTAACCCTAACCCTGACCGTGACTGTGTTCCCGACCCTAACCGCAATCCTTAAGGTAACCCTATCCCTGATCTAATGCCAACCACGATCCTAAACCTAATGCTGAGGCTAAACATAAAACTAAACCCTACCCTAACCCAAAACCTAACCCTAACCTTAAGGCTGTCTAACCCTAACCGAACCATAACCCTACTTCTAAACCTAATCCTAACTCCAAACCCAAACCTTTCCCCTAAATCTAATCCTGAAACTGAACCGTATATTGACCCCAATCCAAATCCTGACCCTGACCATAAACCGGACCCCGGCCCAGACCTTCACCAGATCCTGACCCTAAACCTAACCCTGACAATAGCACTGACCCAAAACTAACCCTGTCCTTGAGCTGAACGTGGACCCTAAACCAAAACCAGATCCTGACCCTAAACCTGACACTGGCTCTGAACTTCACCCTGACCCTGACCCAGACCCTGAACATAAACCTAAACCTGACCCTAACGGTGACCCTACACTGACCCTAACACTAACCCTGAAGCTGACTGTGATTCTGACCCTAACTGTAACCCTAATGGTAACCCTGACCCTGACCCTGATATGGACCATGACACAAAACATAACAATGATTCTAACCCTACAACTAACCCATAAAACTAATGCAGACCCTGACCCTAAACCAGTGTAACCCTAATCCTCAAATTAATTCTAATTCTCACCCCAAACCCATACTTTAAACCTATCCCTGAATTTATCCCTGAATCTGACCTGACCCTTGCCCTGAACTTTGCCAAAACTTGACCCTGATCCGAATTTTGACCCTAAACAGAACCCTGGCCCTGACCCTAAACTGAACCCTGGCCCTGACCCTAAACCTGACCCTAATACTTTCACTGACACTGACCATAAACCTAACTCTGACCCAGACCGTGAGCCTGACCAGAACTCTAACCCTAAAGCTAAACTAAGTCAGGACCCTAATCATAACCCAGAATCTAAACATAAAGCAGGCCTTATTCTAACCATGACCATAATCCTGAACTGGACCCTAACCATAACACTGAACATGACACCAAACCTATCCCTGACCCTGACCCTTACTCTGAAACTAACCCTAACCCTGACACTGACTGTGAGCCTGACCATAAACCTAACCCTGAACCTAACCCTAACCCTGACCCCTACACTACGCCTAACGATAACCCTGCCCCTAACAATGTCTAACCCTAACCCTGAACCTAACTATAACCCTAAAATTAACCCGGTCCTAAAACTAACTGAAAACGCTGACCCTGACTCTGACTGTGAGCCTGACCATAAACCTAACCCTAACCCTAAACCTAACCCTAACCCTAACCCTAACCCTAACCCGTACCCTAACCCGTACCCTAACCCGTACCCTAACCCTAACCCGTAGCCTAACCCTAACCCTAACCCTAACCCTAAGCCTAACCCTAACCCTAACCCTAACCCTAAGCCTGACACAGTCCTAAGCCTGACCCTAACCCTAACCCTAACCCTGACCGTGACTGTGTTCCCGACCCTAACCGCAATCCTTAAGGTAACCCTATCCCTGATCTAATGCCAACCACGATCCTAAACCTAATGCTGAGGCTAAACATAAAACTAAACCCTACCCTAACCCTAAACCTAACCCTAACCTTAAGGCTGTCTAACCCTAACCGAACCATAACCCTACTTCTAAACCTAATCCTAACTCCAAACCCAAACCTTTCCCCTAAATCTAATCCTGAAACTGAACCGTATATTGACCCCAATCCAAATCCTGACCCTGACCATAAACCGGACCCCGGCCCAGACCTTCACCAGATCCTGACCCTAAACCTAACCCTGACAATAGCACTGACCCAAAACTAACCCTGTCCTTGAGCTGAACGTGGACCCTAAACCAAAACCAGATCCTGACCCTAAACCTGACACTGGCTCTGAACTTCACCCTGACCCTGACTCAGACCCTGAACATAAACCTAAACCTGACCCTAACGGTGACCCTACACTGACCCTAACACTAACCCTGAAGCTGACTGTGATTCTGACCCTAACTGTAACCCTAAAGGTAACCCTGACCCTGACCCTGATATGGACCATGACACAAAACATAACAATGATTCTAACCCTACAACTAACCCATAAAACTAATGCAGACCCTGACCCTAAACCAGTGTAACCCTAATCCTCAAATTAATTCTAATTCTCACCCCAAACCCATACTTTAAACCTATCCCTGAATTTATCCCTGAATCTGACCTGACCCTTGCCCTGAACTTTGCCAAAACTTGACCCTGATCCGAATTTTGACCCTAAACAGAACCCTGGCCCTGACCCTAAACTGAACCCTGGCCCTGACCCTAAACCTGACCCTAATACTTTCACTGACACTGACCATAAACCTAACTCTGACCCAGACCGTGAGCCTGACCAGAACTCTAACCCTAAAGCTAAACTAAGTCAGGACCCTAATCATAACCCAGAATCTAAACATAAAGCAGGCCTTATTCTAACCATGACCATAATCCTGAACTGGACCCTAACCATAACACTGAACATGACACCAAACCTATCCCTGACCCTGACCCTTACTCTGAAACTAACCCTAACCCTGACACTGACTGTGAGCCAGACCATAAACCTAACCCTGAACCTAACCCTAACCCTGACCCCTACACTACGCCTAACGATAACCCTGCCCCTAACAATGTCTAACCCTAACCCTGAACCTAACTATAACCCTAAAATTAACCCGGTCCTAAAACTAACTGAAAACGCTGACCCTGACTCTGACTGTGAGCCTGACCATAAACCTAACCCTAACCCTAACCCTAACCCTAACCCGTACCCTAACCCGTACCCTAACCCTAACCCGTACCCTAACCCGTACCCTAACCCTAACCCGTACCCTAACCCTAACCCGTACCCTAACCCTAACCCTAACCCTAAGCCTAACCCTAACCCTAACCCTAACCCTAAGCCTGACACAGTCCTAAGCCTGACCCTAACCCTAACCCTAACCCTGACCGTGACTGTGTTCCCGACCCTAACCGCAATCCTTAAGGTAACCCTATCCCTGATCTAATGCCAACCACGATCCTAAACCTAATGCTGAGGCTAAACATAAAACTAAACCCTACCCTAACCCTAAACCTAACCCTAACCTTAAGGCTGTCTAACCCTAACCGAACCATAACCCTACTTCTAAACCTAATCCTAACTCCAAACCCAAACCTTTCCCCTAAATCTAATCCTGAAACTGAACCGTATATTGACCCCAATCCAAATCCTGACCCTGACCATAAACCGGACCCCGGCCCAGACCTTCACCAGATCCTGACCCTAAACCTAACCCTGACAATAGCACTGACCCAAAACTAACCCTGTCCTTGAGCTGAACGTGGACCCTAAACCAAAACCAGATCCTGACCCTAAACCTGACACTGGCTCTGAACTTCACCCTGACCCTGACCCAGACCCTGAACATAAACCTAAACCTGACCCTAACGGTGACCCTACACTGACCCTAACACTAACCCTGAAGCTGACTGTGATTCTGACCCTAACTGTAACCCTAAAGGTAACCCTGACCCTGACCCTGATATGGACCATGACACAAAACATAACAATGATTCTAACCCTACAACTAACCCATAAAACTAATGCAGACCCTGACCCTAAACCAGTGTAACCCTAATCCTCAAATTAATTCTAATTCTCACCCCAAACCCATACTTTAAACCTATCCCTGAATTTATCCCTGAATCTGACCTGACCCTTACCCTGAACTTTGCCAAAACTTGACCCTGATCCGAATTTTGACCCTAAACAGAACCCTGGCCCTGACCCTAAACTGAACCCTGGCCCTGACCCTAAACCTGACCCTAATACTTTCACTGACACTGACCATAAACCTAACTCTGACCCAGACCGTGAGCCTGACCAGAACTCTAACCCTAAAGCTAAACTAAGTCAGGACCCTAATCATAACCCAGAATCTAAACATAAAGCAGGCCTTATTCTAACCATGACCATAATCCTGAACTGGACCCTAACCATAACACTGAACATGACACCAAACCTATCCCTGACCCTGACCCTTACTCTGAAACTAACCCTAACCCTGACACTGACTGTGAGCCTGACCATAAACCTAACCCTGAACCTAACCCTAACCCTGACCCCTACACTACGCCTAACGATAACCCTGCCCCTAACAATGTCTAACCCTAACCCTGAACCTAACTATAACCCTAAAATTAACCCGGTCCTAAAACTAACTGAAAACGCTGACCCTGACTCTGACTGTGAGCCTGACCATAAACCTAACCCTAACCCTAACCCTAACCCTAACCCGTACCCTAACCCGTACCCTAACCCTAACCCGTACCCTAACCCGTACCCTAACCCTAACCCGTACCCTAACCCTAACCCGTACCCTAACCCTAACCCTAACCCTAACCCGTACCCTAAGCCTAACCCTAACCCTAACCCTAAGCCTGACACAGTCCTAAGCCTGACCCTAACCCTAACCCTAACCCTGACCGTGACTGTGTTCCCGACCCTAACCGCAATCCTTAAGGTAACCCTATCCCTGATCTAATGCCAACCACGATCCTAAACCTAATGCTGAGGCTAAACATAAAACTAAACCCTACCCTAACCCAAAACCTAACCCTAACCTTAAGGCTGTCTAACCCTAACCGAACCATAACCCTACTTCTAAACCTAATCCTAACTCCAAACCCAAACCTTTCCCCTAAATCTAATCCTGAAACTGAACCGTATATTGACCCCAATCCAAATCCTGACCCTGACCATAAACCGGACCCCGGCCCAGACCTTCACCAGATCCTGACCCTAAACCTAACCCTGACAATAGCACTGACCCAAAACTAACCCTGTCCTTGAGCTGAACGTGGACCCTAAACCAAAACCAGATCCTGACCCTAAACCTGACACTGGCTCTGAACTTCACCCTGACCCTGACCCAGACCCTGAACATAAACCTAAACCTGACCCTAACGGTGACCCTACACTGACCCTAACACTAACCCTGAAGCTGACTGTGATTCTGACCCTAACTGTAACCCTAAAGGTAACCCTGACCCTGACCCTGATATGGACCATGACACAAAACATAACAATGATTCTAACCCTACAACTAACCCATAAAACTAATGCAGACCCTGACCCTAAACCAGTGTAACCCTAATCCTCAAATTAATTCTAATTCTCACCCCAAACCCATACTTTAAACCTATCCCTGAATTTATCCCTGAATCTGACCTGACCCTTACCCTGAACTTTGCCAAAACTTGACCCTGATCCGAATTTTGACCCTAAACAGAACCCTGGCCCTGACCCTAAACTGAACCCTGGCCCTGACCCTAAACCTGACCCTAATACTTTCACTGACACTGACCATAAACCTAACTCTGACCCAGACCGTGAGCCTGACCAGAACTCTAAGCCTAAAGCTAAACTAAGTCAGGACCCTAATCATAACCCAGAATCTAAACATAAAGCAGGCCTTATTCTAACCATGACCATAATCCTGAACTGGACCCTAACCATAACACTGAACATGACACCAAACCTATCCCTGACCCTGACCCTTACTCTGAAACTAACCCTAACCCTGACACTGACTGTGAGCCTGACCATAAACCTAACCCTGAACCTAACCCTAACCCTGACCCCTACACTACGCCTAACGATAACCCTGCCCCTAACAATGTCTAACCCTAACCCTGAACCTAACTATAACCCTAAAATTAACCCGGTCCTAAAACTAACTGAAAACGCTGACCCTGACTCTGACTGTGAGCCTGACCATAAACCTAACCCTAACCCTAAACCTAACCCTAACCCTAACCCTAACCCTAACCCGTACCCTAACCCGTACCCTAACCCGTACCCTAACCCTAACCCGTACCCTAACCCTAACCCTAACCCTAACACTAAGCCTAACCCTAACCCTAACCCTAACCCTAAGCCTGACACAGTCCTAAGCCTGACCCTAACCCTAACCCTAACCCTGACCGTGACTGTGTTCCCGACCCTAACCGCAATCCTTAAGGTAACCCTATCCCTGATCTAATGCCAACCACGATCCTAAACCTAATGCTGAGGCTAAACATAAAACTAAACCCTACCCTAACCCTAAACCTAACCCTAACCTTAAGGCTGTCTAACCCTAACCGAACCATAACCCTACTTCTAAACCTAATCCTAACTCCAAACCCAAACCTTTCCCCTAAATCTAATCCTGAAACTGAACCGTATATTGACCCCAATCCAAATCCTGACCCTGACCATAAACCGGACCCCGGCCCAGACCTTCACCAGATCCTGACCCTAAACCTAACCCTGACAATAGCACTGACCCAAAACTAACCCTGTCCTTGAGCTGAACGTGGACCCTAAACCAAAACCAGATCCTGACCCCAAACCTGACACTGGCTCTGAACTTCACCCTGACCCTGACCCAGACCCTGAACATAAACCTAAACCTGACCCTAACGGTGACCCTACACTGACCCTAACACTAACCCTGAAGCTGACTGTGATTCTGACCCTAACTGTAACCCTAAAGGTAACCCTGACCCTGACCCTGATATGGACCATGACACAAAACATAACAATGATTCTAACCCTACAACTAACCCATAAAACTAATGCAGACCCTGACCCTAAACCAGTGTAACCCTAATCCTCAAATTAATTCTAATTCTCACCCCAAACCCATACTTTAAACCTATCCCTGAATTTATCCCTGAATCTGACCTGACCCTTACCCTGAACTTTGCCAAAACTTGACCCTGATCCGAATTTTGACCCTAAACAGAACCCTGGCCCTGACCCTAAACTGAACCCTGGCCCTGACCCTAAACCTGACCCTAATACTTTCACTGACACTGACCATAAACCTAACTCTGACCCAGACCGTGAGCCTGACCAGAACTCTAACCCTAAAGCTAAACTAAGTCAGGACCCTAATCATAACCCAGAATCTAAACATAAAGCAGGCCTTATTCTAACCATGACCATAATCCTGAACTGGACCCTAACCATAACACTGAACATGACACCAAACCTATCCCTGACCCTGACCCTTACTCTGAAACTAACCCTAACCCTGACACTGACTGTGAGCCTGACCATAAACCTAACCCTGAACCTAACCCTAACCCTGACCCCTACACTACGCCTAACGATAACCCTGCCCCTAACAATGTCTAACCCTAACCCTGAACCTAACTATAACCCTAAAATTAACCCGGTCCTAAAACTAACTGAAAACGCTGACCCTGACTCTGACTGTGAGCCTGACCATAAACCTAACCCTAACCCTAACCCTAACCCTAACCCGTACCCTAACCCGTACCCTAACCCTAACCCGTACCCTAACCCGTACCCTAACCCTAACCCGTACCCTAACCCTAACCCGTACCCTAACCCTAACCCTAACCCTAACTCTAACCCGTACCCTAAGCCTAACCCTAACCCTAACCCTAAGCCTGACACAGTCCTAAGCCTGACCCTAACCCTAACCCTAACCCTGACCGTGACTGTGTTCCCGACCCTAACCGCAATCCTTAAGGTAACCCTATCCCTGATCTAATGCCAACCACGATCCTAAACCTAATGCTGAGGCTAAACATAAAACTAAACCCTACCCTAACCCAAAACCTAACCCTAACCTTAAGGCTGTCTAACCCTAACCGAACCATAACCCTACTTCTAAACCTAATCCTAACTCCAAACCCAAACCTTTCCCCTAAATCTAATCCTGAAACTGAACCGTATATTGACCCCAATCCAAATCCTGACCCTGACCATAAACCGGACCCCGGCCCAGACCTTCACCAGATCCTGACCCTAAACCTAACCCTGACAATAGCACTGACCCAAAACTAACCCTGTCCTTGAGCTGAACGTGGACCCTAAACCAAAACCAGATCCTGACCCTAAACCTGACACTGGCTCTGAACTTCACCCTGACCCTGACCCAGACCCTGAACATAAACCTAAACCTGACCCTAACGGTGACCCTACACTGACCCTAACACTAACCCTGAAGCTGACTGTGATTCTGACCCTAACTGTAACCCTAATGGTAACCCTGACCCTGACCCTGATATGGACCATGACACAAAACATAACAATGATTCTAACCCTACAACTAACCCATAAAACTAATGCAGACCCTGACCCTAAACCAGTGTAACCCTAATCCGCAAATTAATTCTAATTCTCACCCCAAACCCATACTTTAAACCTATCCCTGAATTTATCCCTGAATCTGACCTGACCCTTGCCCTGAACTTTGCCAAAACTTGACCCTGATCCGAATTTTGACCCTAAACAGAACCCTGGCCCTGACCCTAAACTGAACCCTGGCCCTGACCCTAAACCTGACCCTAATACTTTCACTGACACTGACCATAAACCTAACTCTGACCCAGACCGTGAGCCTGACCAGAACTCTAACCCTAAAGCTAAACTAAGTCAGGACCCTAATCATAACCCAGAATCTAAACATAAAGCAGGCCTTATTCTAACCATGACCATAATCCTGAACTGGACCCTAACCATAACACTGAACATGACACCAAACCTATCCCTGACCCTGACCCTTACTCTGAAACTAACCCTAACCCTGACACTGACTGTGAGCCTGACCATAAACCTAACCCTGAACCTAACCCTAACCCTGACCCCTACACTACGCCTAACGATAACCCTGCCCCTAACAATGTCTAACCCTAACCCTGAACCTAACTATAACCCTAAAATTAACCCGGTCCTAAAACTAACTGAAAACGCTGACCCTGACTCTGACTGTGAGCCTGACCATAAACCTAACCCTAACCCTAAACCTAACCCTAACCCTAACCCTAACCCTAACCCTAACCCGTACCCTAACCCGTACCCTAACCCGTACCCTAACCCTAACCCGTACCCTAACCCTAACCCTAACCCTAACACTAAGCCTAACCCTAACCCTAACCCTAACCCTAAGCCTGACACAGTCCTAAGCCTGACCCTAACCCTAACCCTAACCCTGACCGTGACTGTGTTCCCGACCCTAACCGCAATCCTTAAGGTAACCCTATCCCTGATCTAATGCCAACCACGATCCTAAACCTAATGCTGAGGCTAAACATAAAACTAAACCCTACCCTAACCCTAAACCTAACCCTAACCTTAAGGCTGTCTAACCCTAACCGAACCATAACCCTACTTCTAAACCTAATCCTAACTCCAAACCCAAACCTTTCCCCTAAATCTAATCCTGAAACTGAACCGTATATTGACCCCAATCCAAATCCTGACCCTGACCATAAACCGGACCCCGGCCCAGACCTTCACCAGATCCTGACCCTAAACCTAACCCTGACAATAGCACTGACCCAAAACTAACCCTGTCCTTGAGCTGAACGTGGACCCTAAACCAAAACCAGATCCTGACCCTAAACCTGACACTGGCTCTGAACTTCACCCTGACCCTGACCCAGACCCTGAACATAAACCTAAACCTGACCCTAACGGTGACCCTACACTGACCCTAACACTAACCCTGAAGCTGACTGTGATTCTGACCCTAACTGTAACCCTAATGGTAACCCTGACCCTGACCCTGATATGGACCATGACACAAAACATAACAATGATTCTAACCCTACAACTAACCCATAAAACTAATGCAGACCCTGACCCTAAACCAGTGTAACCCTAATCCTCAAATTAATTCTAATTCTCACCCCAAACCCATACTTTAAACCTATCCCTGAATTTATCCCTGAATCTGACCTGACCCTTGCCCTGAACTTTGCCAAAACTTGACCCTGATCCGAATTTTGACCCTAAACAGAACCCTGGCCCTGACCCTAAACTGAACCCTGGCCCTGACCCTAAACCTGACCCTAATACTTTCACTGACACTGACCATAAACCTAACTCTGACCCAGACCGTGAGCCTGACCAGAACTCTAACCCTAAAGCTAAACTAAGTCAGGACCCTAATCATAACCCAGAATCTAAACATAAAGCAGGCCTTATTCTAACCATGACCATAATCCTGAACTGGACCCTAACCATAACACTGAACATGACACCAAACCTATCCCTGACCCTGACCCTTACTCTGAAACTAACCCTAACCCTGACACTGACTGTGAGCCTGACCATAAACCTAACCCTGAACCTAACCCTAACCCTGACCCCTACACTACGCCTAACGATAACCCTGCCCCTAACAATGTCTAACCCTAACCCTGAACCTAACTATAACCCTAAAATTAACCCGGTCCTAAAACTAACTGAAAACGCTGACCCTGACTCTGACTGTGAGCCTGACCATAAACCTAACCCTAACCCTAAACCTAACCCTAACCCTAACCCTAACCCTAACCCGTACCCTAACCCGTACCCTAACCCGTACCCTAAGCCTAACCCGTAGCCTAACCCTAACCCTAACCCTAACCCTAAGCCTAACCCTAACCCTAACCCTAACCCTAAGCCTGACACAGTCCTAAGCCTGACCCTAACCCTAACCCTAACCCTGACCGTGACTGTGTTCCCGACCCTAACCGCAATCCTTAAGGTAACCCTATCCCTGATCTAATGCCAACCACGATCCTAAACCTAATGCTGAGGCTAAACATAAAACTAAACCCTACCCTAACCCTAAACCTAACCCTAACCTTAAGGCTGTCTAACCCTAACCGAACCATAACCCTACTTCTAAACCTAATCCTAACTCCAAACCCAAACCTTTCCCCTAAATCTAATCCTGAAACTGAACCGTATATTGACCCCAATCCAAATCCTGACCCTGACCATAAACCGGACCCCGGCCCAGACCTTCACCAGATCCTGACCCTAAACCTAACCCTGACAATAGCACTGACCCAAAACTAACCCTGTCCTTGAGCTGAACGTGGACCCTAAACCAAAACCAGATCCTGACCCTAAACCTGACACTGGCTCTGAACTTCACCCTGACCCTGACTCAGACCCTGAACATAAACCTAAACCTGACCCTAACGGTGACCCTACACTGACCCTAACACTAACCCTGAAGCTGACTGTGATTCTGACCCTAACTGTAACCCTAAAGGTAACCCTGACCCTGACCCTGATATGGACCATGACACAAAACATAACAATGATTCTAACCCTACAACTAACCCATAAAACTAATGCAGACCCTGACCCTAAACCAGTGTAACCCTAATCCTCAAATTAATTCTAATTCTCACCCCAAACCCATACTTTAAACCTATCCCTGAATTTATCCCTGAATCTGACCTGACCCTTGCCCTGAACTTTGCCAAAACTTGACCCTGATCCGAATTTTGACCCTAAACAGAACCCTGGCCCTGACCCTAAACTGAACCCTGGCCCTGACCCTAAACCTGACCCTAATACTTTCACTGACACTGACCATAAACCTAACTCTGACCCAGACCGTGAGCCTGACCAGAACTCTAACCCTAAAGCTAAACTAAGTCAGGACCCTAATCATAACCCAGAATCTAAACATAAAGCAGGCCTTATTCTAACCATGACCATAATCCTGAACTGGACCCTAACCATAACACTGAACATGACACCAAACCTATCCCTGACCCTGACCCTTACTCTGAAACTAACCCTAACCCTGACACTGACTGTGAGCCAGACCATAAACCTAACCCTGAACCTAACCCTAACCCTGACCCCTACACTACGCCTAACGATAACCCTGCCCCTAACAATGTCTAACCCTAACCCTGAACCTAACTATAACCCTAAAATTAACCCGGTCCTAAAACTAACTGAAAACGCTGACCCTGACTCTGACTGTGAGCCTGACCATAAACCTAACCCTAACCCTAACCCTAACCCTAACCCGTACCCTAACCCGTACCCTAACCCTAACCCGTACCCTAACCCGTACCCTAACCCTAACCCGTACCCTAACCCTAACCCGTACCCTAACCCTAACCCTAACCCTAACCCGTACCCTAAGCCTAACCCTAACCCTAACCCTAAGCCTGACACAGTCCTAAGCCTGACCCTAACCCTAACCCTAACCCTGACCGTGACTGTGTTCCCGACCCTAACCGCAATCCTTAAGGTAACCCTATCCCTGATCTAATGCCAACCACGATCCTAAACCTAATGCTGAGGCTAAACATAAAACTAAACCCTACCCTAACCCAAAACCTAACCCTAACCTTAAGGCTGTCTAACCCTAACCGAACCATAACCCTACTTCTAAACCTAATCCTAACTCCAAACCCAAACCTTTCCCCTAAATCTAATCCTGAAACTGAACCGTATATTGACCCCAATCCAAATCCTGACCCTGACCATAAACCGGACCCCGGCCCAGACCTTCACCAGATCCTGACCCTAAACCTAACCCTGACAATAGCACTGACCCAAAACTAACCCTGTCCTTGAGCTGAACGTGGACCCTAAACCAAAACCAGATCCTGACCCTAAACCTGACACTGGCTCTGAACTTCACCCTGACCCTGACCCAGACCCTGAACATAAACCTAAACCTGACCCTAACGGTGACCCTACACTGACCCTAACACTAACCCTGAAGCTGACTGTGATTCTGACCCTAACTGTAACCCTAAAGGTAACCCTGACCCTGACCCTGATATGGACCATGACACAAAACATAACAATGATTCTAACCCTACAACTAACCCATAAAACTAATGCAGACCCTGACCCTAAACCAGTGTAACCCTAATCCTCAAATTAATTCTAATTCTCACCCCAAACCCATACTTTAAACCTATCCCTGAATTTATCCCTGAATCTGACCTGACCCTTACCCTGAACTTTGCCAAAACTTGACCCTGATCCGAATTTTGACCCTAAACAGAACCCTGGCCCTGACCCTAAACTGAACCCTGGCCCTGACCCTAAACCTGACCCTAATACTTTCACTGACACTGACCATAAACCTAACTCTGACCCAGACCGTGAGCCTGACCAGAACTCTAAGCCTAAAGCTAAACTAAGTCAGGACCCTAATCATAACCCAGAATCTAAACATAAAGCAGGCCTTATTCTAACCATGACCATAATCCTGAACTGGACCCTAACCATAACACTGAACATGACACCAAACCTATCCCTGACCCTGACCCTTACTCTGAAACTAACCCTAACCCTGACACTGACTGTGAGCCTGACCATAAACCTAACCCTGAACCTAACCCTAACCCTGACCCCTACACTACGCCTAACGATAACCCTGCCCCTAACAATGTCTAACCCTAACCCTGAACCTAACTATAACCCTAAAATTAACCCGGTCCTAAAACTAACTGAAAACGCTGACCCTGACTCTGACTGTGAGCCTGACCATAAACCTAACCCTAACCCTAAACCTAACCCTAACCCTAACCCTAACCCTAACCCGTACCCTAACCCGTACCCTAACCCGTACCCTAACCCTAACCCGTACCCTAACCCTAACCCTAACCCTAACACTAAGCCTAACCCTAACCCTAACCCTAACCCTAAGCCTGACACAGTCCTAAGCCTGACCCTAACCCTAACCCTAACCCTGACCGTGACTGTGTTCCCGACCCTAACCGCAATCCTTAAGGTAACCCTATCCCTGATCTAATGCCAACCACGATCCTAAACCTAATGCTGAGGCTAAACATAAAACTAAACCCTACCCTAACCCTAAACCTAACCCTAACCTTAAGGCTGTCTAACCCTAACCGAACCATAACCCTACTTCTAAACCTAATCCTAACTCCAAACCCAAACCTTTCCCCTAAATCTAATCCTGAAACTGAACCGTATATTGACCCCAATCCAAATCCTGACCCTGACCATAAACCGGACCCCGGCCCAGACCTTCACCAGATCCTGACCCTAAACCTAACCCTGACAATAGCACTGACCCAAAACTAACCCTGTCCTTGAGCTGAACGTGGACCCTAAACCAAAACCAGATCCTGACCCCAAACCTGACACTGGCTCTGAACTTCACCCTGACCCTGACCCAGACCCTGAACATAAACCTAAACCTGACCCTAACGGTGACCCTACACTGACCCTAACACTAACCCTGAAGCTGACTGTGATTCTGACCCTAACTGTAACCCTAAAGGTAACCCTGACCCTGACCCTGATATGGACCATGACACAAAACATAACAATGATTCTAACCCTACAACTAACCCATAAAACTAATGCAGACCCTGACCCTAAACCAGTGTAACCCTAATCCTCAAATTAATTCTAATTCTCACCCCAAACCCATACTTTAAACCTATCCCTGAATTTATCCCTGAATCTGACCTGACCCTTACCCTGAACTTTGCCAAAACTTGACCCTGATCCGAATTTTGACCCTAAACAGAACCCTGGCCCTGACCCTAAACTGAACCCTGGCCCTGACCCTAAACCTGACCCTAATACTTTCACTGACACTGACCATAAACCTAACTCTGACCCAGACCGTGAGCCTGACCAGAACTCTAACCCTAAAGCTAAACTAAGTCAGGACCCTAATCATAACCCAGAATCTAAACATAAAGCAGGCCTTATTCTAACCATGACCATAATCCTGAACTGGACCCTAACCATAACACTGAACATGACACCAAACCTATCCCTGACCCTGACCCTTACTCTGAAACTAACCCTAACCCTGACACTGACTGTGAGCCTGACCATAAACCTAACCCTGAACCTAACCCTAACCCTGACCCCTACACTACGCCTAACGATAACCCTGCCCCTAACAATGTCTAACCCTAACCCTGAACCTAACTATAACCCTAAAATTAACCCGGTCCTAAAACTAACTGAAAACGCTGACCCTGACTCTGACTGTGAGCCTGACCATAAACCTAACCCTAACCCTAACCCTAACCCTAACCCGTACCCTAACCCGTACCCTAACCCTAACCCGTACCCTAACCCGTACCCTAACCCTAACCCGTACCCTAACCCTAACCCGTACCCTAACCCTAACCCTAACCCTAACTCTAACCCGTACCCTAAGCCTAACCCTAACCCTAACCCTAAGCCTGACACAGTCCTAAGCCTGACCCTAACCCTAACCCTAACCCTGACCGTGACTGTGTTCCCGACCCTAACCGCAATCCTTAAGGTAACCCTATCCCTGATCTAATGCCAACCACGATCCTAAACCTAATGCTGAGGCTAAACATAAAACTAAACCCTACCCTAACCCAAAACCTAACCCTAACCTTAAGGCTGTCTAACCCTAACCGAACCATAACCCTACTTCTAAACCTAATCCTAACTCCAAACCCAAACCTTTCCCCTAAATCTAATCCTGAAACTGAACCGTATATTGACCCCAATCCAAATCCTGACCCTGACCATAAACCGGACCCCGGCCCAGACCTTCACCAGATCCTGACCCTAAACCTAACCCTGACAATAGCACTGACCCAAAACTAACCCTGTCCTTGAGCTGAACGTGGACCCTAAACCAAAACCAGATCCTGACCCTAAACCTGACACTGGCTCTGAACTTCACCCTGACCCTGACCCAGACCCTGAACATAAACCTAAACCTGACCCTAACGGTGACCCTACACTGACCCTAACACTAACCCTGAAGCTGACTGTGATTCTGACCCTAACTGTAACCCTAATGGTAACCCTGACCCTGACCCTGATATGGACCATGACACAAAACATAACAATGATTCTAACCCTACAACTAACCCATAAAACTAATGCAGACCCTGACCCTAAACCAGTGTAACCCTAATCCGCAAATTAATTCTAATTCTCACCCCAAACCCATACTTTAAACCTATCCCTGAATTTATCCCTGAATCTGACCTGACCCTTGCCCTGAACTTTGCCAAAACTTGACCCTGATCCGAATTTTGACCCTAAACAGAACCCTGGCCCTGACCCTAAACTGAACCCTGGCCCTGACCCTAAACCTGACCCTAATACTTTCACTGACACTGACCATAAACCTAACTCTGACCCAGACCGTGAGCCTGACCAGAACTCTAACCCTAAAGCTAAACTAAGTCAGGACCCTAATCATAACCCAGAATCTAAACATAAAGCAGGCCTTATTCTAACCATGACCATAATCCTGAACTGGACCCTAACCATAACACTGAACATGACACCAAACCTATCCCTGACCCTGACCCTTACTCTGAAACTAACCCTAACCCTGACACTGACTGTGAGCCTGACCATAAACCTAACCCTGAACCTAACCCTAACCCTGACCCCTACACTACGCCTAACGATAACCCTGCCCCTAACAATGTCTAACCCTAACCCTGAACCTAACTATAACCCTAAAATTAACCCGGTCCTAAAACTAACTGAAAACGCTGACCCTGACTCTGACTGTGAGCCTGACCATAAACCTAACCCTAACCCTAAACCTAACCCTAACCCTAACCCTAACCCTAACCCTAACCCGTACCCTAACCCGTACCCTAACCCGTACCCTAACCCTAACCCGTACCCTAACCCTAACCCTAACCCTAACACTAAGCCTAACCCTAACCCTAACCCTAACCCTAAGCCTGACACAGTCCTAAGCCTGACCCTAACCCTAACCCTAACCCTGACCGTGACTGTGTTCCCGACCCTAACCGCAATCCTTAAGGTAACCCTATCCCTGATCTAATGCCAACCACGATCCTAAACCTAATGCTGAGGCTAAACATAAAACTAAACCCTACCCTAACCCTAAACCTAACCCTAACCTTAAGGCTGTCTAACCCTAACCGAACCATAACCCTACTTCTAAACCTAATCCTAACTCCAAACCCAAACCTTTCCCCTAAATCTAATCCTGAAACTGAACCGTATATTGACCCCAATCCAAATCCTGACCCTGACCATAAACCGGACCCCGGCCCAGACCTTCACCAGATCCTGACCCTAAACCTAACCCTGACAATAGCACTGACCCAAAACTAACCCTGTCCTTGAGCTGAACGTGGACCCTAAACCAAAACCAGATCCTGACCCTAAACCTGACACTGGCTCTGAACTTCACCCTGACCCTGACCCAGACCCTGAACATAAACCTAAACCTGACCCTAACGGTGACCCTACACTGACCCTAACACTAACCCTGAAGCTGACTGTGATTCTGACCCTAACTGTAACCCTAAAGGTAACCCTGACCCTGACCCTGATATGGACCATGACACAAAACATAACAATGATTCTAACCCTACAACTAACCCATAAAACTAATGCAGACCCTGACCCTAAACCAGTGTAACCCTAATCCTCAAATTAATTCTAATTCTCACCCCAAACCCATACTTTAAACCTATCCCTGAATTTATCCCTGAATCTGACCTGACCCTTACCCTGAACTTTGCCAAAACTTGACCCTGATCCGAATTTTGACCCTAAACAGAACCCTGGCCCTGACCCTAAACTGAACCCTGGCCCTGACCCTAAACCTGACCCTAATACTTTCACTGACACTGACCATAAACCTAACTCTGACCCAGACCGTGAGCCTACCAGAACTCTAACCCTAAAGCTAAACTAAGTCAGGACCCTAATCATAACCCAGAATCTAAACATAAAGCAGGCCTTATTCTAACCATGACCATAATCCTGAACTGGACCCTAACCATAACACTGAACATGACACCAAACCTATCCCTGACCCTGACCCTTACTCTGAAACTAACCCTAACCCTGACACTGACTGTGAGCCTGACCATAAACCTAACCCTGAACCTAACCCTAACCCTGACCCCTACACTACGCCTAACGATAACCCTGCCCCTAACAATGTCTAACCCTAACCCTGAACCTAACTATAACCCTAAAATTAACCCGGTCCTAAAACTAACTGAAAACGCTGACCCTGACTCTGACTGTGAGCCTGACCATAAACCTAACCCTAACCCTAACCCTAACCCTAACCCGTACCCTAACCCGTACCCTAACCCTAACCCGTACCCTAACCCGTACCCTAACCCTAACCCGTACCCTAACCCTAACCCGTACCTCTCCCTAACCCGTACCCTAACCCTAACCCGTACCCTAACCCTAACCCTAAGCCTAACCCTAACCCTAACCCTAACCCTAAGCCTGACACAGTCCTAAGCCTGACCCTAACCGTAACCCTAACCCTGACCGTGACTGTGTTCCCGACCCTAACCGCAATCCTTAAGGTAACCCTATCCCTGATCTAATGCCAACCACGATCCTAAACCTAATGCTGAGGCTAAACATAAAACTAAACCCTACCCTAACCCAAAACCTAACCCTAACCTTAAGGCTGTCTAACCCTAACCGAACCATAACCCTACTTCTAAACCTAATCCTAACTCCAAACCCAAACCTTTCCCCTAAATCTAATCCTGAAACTGAACCGTATATTGACCCCAATCCAAATCCTGACCCTGACCATAAACCGGACCCCGGCCCAGACCTTCACCAGATCCTGACCCTAAACCTAACCCTGACAATAGCACTGACCCAAAACTAACCCTGTCCTTGAGCTGAACGTGGACCCTAAACCAAAACCAGATCCTGACCCTAAACCTGACACTGGCTCTGAACTTCACCCTGACCCTGACCCAGACCCTGAACATAAACCTAAACCTGACCCTAACGGTGACCCTACACTGACCCTAACACTAACCCTGAAGCTGACTGTGATTCTGACCCTAACTGTAACCCTAAAGGTAACCCTGACCCTGACCCTGATATGGACCATGACACAAAACATAACAATGATTCTAACCCTACAACTAACCCATAAAACTAATGCAGACCCTGACCCTAAACCAGTGTAACCCTAATCCTCAAATTAATTCTAATTCTCACCCCAAACCCATACTTTAAACCTATCCCTGAATTTATCCCTGAATCTGACCTGACCCTTACCCTGAACTTTGCCAAAACTTGACCCTGATCCGAATTTTGACCCTAAACAGAACCCTGGCCCTGACCCTAAACTGAACCCTGGCCCTGACCCTAAACCTGACCCTAATACTTTCACTGACACTGACCATAAACCTAACTCTGACCCAGACCGTGAGCCTGACCAGAACTCTAACCCTAAAGCTAAACTAAGTCAGGACCCTAATCATAACCCAGAATCTAAACATAAAGCAGGCCTTATTCTAACCATGACCATAATCCTGAACTGGACCCTAACCATAACACTGAACATGACACCAAACCTATCCCTGACCCTGACCCTTACTCTGAAACTAACCCTAACCCTGACACTGACTGTGAGCCTGACCATAAACCTAACCCTGAACCTAACCCTAACCCTGACCCCTACACTACGCCTAACGATAACCCTGCCCCTAACAATGTCTACCCCTAACCCTGAACCTAACTAAAACCCTAAAATTAACCCGGTCCTAAAACTAACTGAAAACGCTGACCCTGACTCTGACTGTGAGCCTGACCATAAACCTAACCCTAACCCTAAACCTAACCCTGACCCTAACCCTAACCCTAACCCTAACCCGTACCCTAACCCGTACCCTAACCCGTACCCTAACCCTAACCCGTACCCTAACCCTAACCCGTACCCTAACCCTAAGCCTAACCCTAACCCTAACCCTAACCCTAAGCCTGACACAGTCCTAAGCCTGACCCTAACCCTAACCCTAACCCTGACCCTGACTGTGTTCCCGACCCTAACCGCAATCCTTAAGGTAACCCTATCCCTGATCTAATGCCAACCACGATCCTAAACCTAATGCTGAGGCTAAACATAAAACTAAACCCTACCCTAACCCAAAACCTAACCCTAACCTTAAGGCTGTCTAACCCTAACCGAACCATAACCCTACTTCTAAACCTAATCCTAACTCCAAACCCAAACCTTTCCCCTAAATCTAATCCTGAAACTGAACCGTATATTGACCCCAATCCAAATCCTGACCCTGACCATAAACCGGACCCCGGCCCAGACCTTCACAAGATCCTGACCCTAAACCTAACCCTGACAATAGCACTGACCCAAAACTAACCCTGTCCTTGAGCTGAACGTGGACCCTAAACCAAAACCAGATCCTGACCCTAAACCTGACACTGGCTCTGAACTTCACCCTGACCCTGACCCAGACCCTGAACATAAACCTAAACCTGACCCTAACGGTGACCCTACACTGACCCTAACACTAACCCTGAAGCTGACTGTGATTCTGACCCTAACTGTAACCCTAAAGGTAACCCTGACCCTGACCCTGATATGGACCATGACACAAAACATAACAATGATTCTAACCCTACAACTAACCCATAAAACTAATGCAGACCCTGACCCTAAACCAGTGTAACCCTAATCCTCAAATTAATTCTAATTCTCACCCCAAACCCATACTTTAAACCTATCCCTGAATTTATCCCTGAATCTGACCTGACCCTTACCCTGAACTTTGCCAAAACTTGACCCTGATCCGAATTTTGACCCTAAACAGAACCCTGGCCCTGACCCTAAACTGAACCCTGGCCCTGACCCTAAACCTGACCCTAATACTTTCACTGACACTGACCATAAACCTAACTCTGACCCAGACCGTGAGCCTGACCAGAACTCTAACCCTAAAGCTAAACTAAGTCAGGACCCTAATCATAACCCAGAATCTAAACATAAAGCAGGCCTTATTCTAACCATGACCATAATCCTGAACTGGACCCTAACCATAACACTGAACATGACACCAAACCTATCCCTGACCCTGACCCTTACTCTGAAACTAACCCTAACTCTGACACTGACTGTGAGCCTGACCATAAACCTAACCCTGAACCTAACCCTAACCCTGACCCCTACACTACGCCTAACGATAACCCTGCCCCTAACAATGTCTAACCCTAACCCTGAACCTAACTATAACCCTAAAATTAACCCGGTCCTAAAACTAACTGAAAACGCTGACCCTGACTCTGACTGTGAGCCTAACCATAAACCTAACCCTAACCCTAACCCTAACCCTAACCCGTACCCTAACCCGTACCCTAACCCTAACCCGTACCCTAACCCGTACCCTAACCCTAACCCGTACCCTAACCCTAACCCGTACCTAACCCTAACCCGTACCCTAACCCTAACCCGTACCCTAACCCTAACCCTAAGCCTAACCCTAACCCTAACCCTAACCCTAAGCCTGACACAGTCCTAAGCCTGACCCTAACCGTAACCCTAACCCTGACCGTGACTGTGTTCCCGACCCTAACCGCAATCCTTAAGGTAACCCTATCCCTGATCTAATGCCAACCACGATCCTAAACCTAATGCTGAGGCTAAACATAAAACTAAACCCTACCCTTACCCAAAACCTAACCCTAACCTTAAGGCTGTCTAACCCTAACCGAACCATAACCCTACTTCTAAACCTAATCCTAACTCCAAACCCAAACCTTTCCCCTAAATCTAATCCTGAAACTGAACCGTATATTGACCCCAATCCAAATCCTGACCCTGACCATAAACCGGACCCCGGCCCAGACCTTCACCAGATCCTGACCCTAAACCTAACCCTGACAATAGCACTGACCCAAAACTAACCCTGTCCTTGAGCTGAACGTGGACCCTAAACCAAAACCAGATCCTGACCCTAAACCTGACACTGGCTCTGAACTTCACCCTGACCCTGACCCAGACCCTGAACATAAACCTAAACCTGACCCTAACGGTGACCCTACACTGACCCTAACACTAACCCTGAAGCTGACTGTGATTCTGACCCTAACTGTAACCCTAAAGGTAACCCTGACCCTGACCCTGATATGGACCATGACACAAAACATAACAATGATTCTAACCCTACAACTAACCCATAAAACTAATGCAGACCCTGACCCTAAACCAGTGTAACCCTAATCCTCAAATTAATTCTAATTCTCACCCCAAACCCATACTTTAAACCTATCCCTGAATTTATCCCTGAATCTGACCTGACCCTTACCCTGAACTTTGCCAAAACTTGACCCTGATCCGAATTTTGACCCTAAACAGAACCCTGGCCCTGACCCTAAACTGAACCCTGGCCCTGACCCTAAACCTGACCCTAATACTTTCACTGACACTGACCATAAACCTAACTCTGACCCAGACCGTGAGCCTGACCAGAACTCTAACCCTAAAGCTAAACTAAGTCAGGACCCTAATCATAACCCAGAATCTAAACATAAAGCAGGCCTTATTCTAACCATGACCATAATCCTGAACTGGACCCTAACCATAACACTGAACATGACACCAAACCTATCCCTGACCCTGACCCTTACTCTGAAACTAACCCTAACCCTGACACTGACTGTGAGCCTGACCATAAACCTAACCCTGAACCTAACCCTAACCCTGACCCCTACACTACGCCTAACGATAACCCTGCCCCTAACAATGTCTAACCCTAACCCTGAACCTAACTATAACCCTAAAATTAACCCGGTCCTAAAACTAACTGAAAACGCTGACCCTGACTCTGACTGTGAGCCTGACCATAAACCTAACCCTAAACCTAAACCTAACCCTAACCCTAACCCTAACCCTAACCCGTACCCTAACCCGTACCCTAACCCGTACCCTAACCCTAACCCGTACCCTAACCCATAACCTAACCCTAACCCGTACCCTAACCCTAACCCGTACCCTAACCCTAACCCTAACCCGTACCCTAACCCTAACCCGTACCCTAACCCTAAGCCTAACCCTAACCCTAACCCTAAGCCTGACACAGTCCTAAGCCTGTCCCTAACCCTAACACTAACCCTGACCGTGACTGTGTTCCCGACCCTAACCGCAATCCTTAAGGTAACCCTATCCCTGATCTAATGCCAACCACGATCCTAAACCTAATGCTGAGGCTAAACATAAAACTAAACCCTACCCTAACCCAAAACCTAACCCTAACCTTAAGGCTGTCTAACCCTAACCGAACCATAACCCTACTTCTAAACCTAATCCTAACTCCAAACCCAAACCTTTCCCCTAAATCTAATCCTGAAACTGAACCGTATATTGACCCCAATCCAAATCCTGACCCTGACCATAAACCGGACCCCGGCCCAGACCTTCACCAGATCCTGACCCTAAACCTAACCCTGACAATAGCACTGACCCAAAACTAACCCTGTCCTTGAGCTGAACGTGGACCCTAAACCAAAACCAGATCCTGACCCTAAACCTGACACTGGCTCTGAACTTCACCCTGACCCTGACCCAGACCCTGAACATAAACCTAAACCTGACCCTAACGGTGACCCTACACTGACCCTAACACTAACCCTGAAGCTGACTGTGATTCTGACCCTAACTGTAACCCTAAAGGTAACCCTGACCCTGACCCTGATATGGACCATGACACAAAACATAACAATGATTCTAACCCTACAACTAACCCATAAAACTAATGCAGACCCTGACCCTAAACCAGTGTAACCCTAATCCTCAAATTAATTCTAATTCTCACCCCAAACCCATACTTTAAACCTATCCCTGAATTTATCCCTGAATCTGACCTGACCCTTACCCTGAACTTTGCCAAAACTTGACCCTGATCCGAATTTTGACCCTAAACAGAACCCTGGCCCTGACCCTAAACTGAACCCTGGCCCTGACCCTAAACCTGACCCTAATACTTTCACTGACACTGACCATAAACCTAACTCTGACCCAGACCGTGAGCCTGACCAGAACTCTAACCCTAAAGCTAAACTAAGTCAGGACCCTAATCATAACCCAGAATCTAAACATAAAGCAGGCCTTATTCTAACCATGACCATAATCCTGAACTGGACCCTAACCATAACACTGAACATGACACCAAACCTATCCCTGACCCTGACCCTTACTCTGAAACTAACCCTAACCCTGACACTGACTGTGAGCCTGACCATAAACCTAACCCTGAACCTAACCCTAACCCTGACCCCTACACTACGCCTAACGATAACCCTGCCCCTAACAATGTCTAACCCTAACCCTGAACCTAACTATAACCCTAAAATTAACCCGGTCCTAAAACTAACTGAAAACGCTGACCCTGACTCTGACTGTGAGCCTGACCATAAACCTAACCCTAAACCTAACCCTAACCCTAACCCTAACCCTTACCCTAACCTGTACCCTAACCCGTACCCTAACCCGTACACTAACACGTACGCTAACCCTAACCCGTACCCTAACCCTAACCCGTACCCTCACCTTAACCCGTACCCTAACCCTAACCCTAACCCTAACCCGTTCCCTAACCCGTACCCTAACCCGTACCCTAACCCTAACCCGTACCCTAACCCGTACCCTAACCCTAACCCTAACCCTAAGCCTGACACAGTCCTAAGCCTGACCCTAACCCTAACCGTAACCCTGACCGTGACTGTGTTCCCGACCCTAACCGCAATCCTTAAGGTAACCCTATTCCTGATCTAATGCCAACCACGATCCTAAACCTAATGCTGAGGCTAAACATAAAACTAAACCCTACCCTAACCCAAAACCTAACCCTAACCTTAAGGCTGTCTAACCCTAACCGAACCATAACCCTACTTCTAAACCTAATCCTAACTCCAAACCCAAACCTTTCCCCTAAATCTAATCCTGAAACTGAACCGTATATTGACCCCAATCCAAATCCTGACCCTGACCATAAACCGGACCCCGGCCCAGACCTTCACCAGATCCTGACCCTAAACCTAACCCTGACAATAGCACTGACCCAAAACTAACCCTGTCCTTGAGCTGAACGTGGACCCTAAACCAAAACCAGATCCTGACCCTAAACCTGACACTGGCTCTGAACTTCACCCTGACCCTGACCCAGACCCTGAACATAAACCTAAACCTGACCCTAACGGTGCCCTACACTGACCCTTACACTAACCCTGAAGCTGACTGTGATTCTGACCCTAACTGTAACCCTAAAGGTAACCCTGACCCTGACCCTGATATGGACCATGACACAAAACATAACAATGATTCTAACCCTACAACTAACCCATAAAACTAATGCAGACCCTGACCCTAAACCAGTGTAACCCTAATCCTCAAATTAATTCTAATTCTCACCCCAAACCCATACTTTAAACCTATCCCTGAATTTATCCCTGAATCTGACCTGACCCTTACCCTGAACTTTGCCAAAACTTGACCCTGATCCGAATTTTGACCCTAAACAGAACCCTGGCCCTGACCCTAAACTGAACCCTGGCCCTCACCCTAAACCTGACCCTAATACTTTCACTGACACTGACCATAAACCTAACTCTGACCCAGACCGTGAGCCTGACCAGAACTCTAACCCTAAAGCTAAACTAAGTCAGGACCCTAACCATAACACTGAACATGACACCAAACCTATCCCTGACCCTGACCCTTACTCTGAAACTAACCCTAACCCTGACACTGACTGTGAGCCTGACCATAAACCTAACCCTGAACCTAACCCTAACCCTGACCCCTACACTACGCCTAACGATAACCCTGCCCCTAACAATGTCTAACCCTAACCCTGAACCTAACTATAACCCTAAAATTAACCCGGTCCTAAAACTAACTGAAAACGCTGACCCTGACTCTGACTGTGAGCCTGACCATAAACCTAACCCTAACCCTAAACCTAACCCTAACCCTAACCCTAACCCTAACCCGTACCCTAACCCGTACCCTAACCCTAACCCGTACCCTAACCCTAACCCGTATCCTAACCCTAACCCGTACCCTAACCCTAACCCTAACCCTAAGCCTAACCCTAACCCTAACCCTAACCCTAAGCCTGACACAGTCCTAAGCCTGACCCTAACCCTAACCCTATCCCTGACCGTGACTGTGTTCCCGACCCTAACCGCAATCCTTAAGGTAACCCTATCCCTGATCTAATGCCAACCACGATCCTAAACCTAATGCTGAGGCTAAACATAAAACTAAACCCTACCCTAACCCAAAACCTAACCCTAACCTTAAGGCTGTCTAACCCTAACCGAACCATAACCCTACTTCTAAACCTAATCCTAACTCCAAACCCAAACCTTTCCCCTAAATCTAATCCTGAAACTGAACCGTATATTGACCCCAATCCAAATCCTGACCCTGACCATAAACCGGACCCCGGCCCTGACCTTCACCAGATCCTGACCCTAAACCTAACCCTGACAATAGCACTGACCCAAAACTAACCCTGTCCTTGAGCTGAACGTGGACCCTAAACCAAAACCAGATCCTGACCCTAAACCTGACACTGGCTCTGAACTTCACCCTGACCCTGACCCAGACCCTGAACATAAACCTAAACCTGACCCTAACGGTGACCCTACACTGACCCTAACACTAACCCTGAAGCTGACTGTGATTCTGACCCTAACTGTAACCCTAAAGGTAACCCTGACCCTGACCCTGATATGGACCATGACACAAAACATAACAATGATTCTAACCCTACAACTAACCCATAAAACTAATGCAGAACCTGACCCTAAACCAGTGTAACCCTAATCCTCAAATTAATTCTAATTCTCACCCCAAACCCATACTTTAAACCTATCCCTGAATTTATCTCTGAATCTGACCTGACCCTTACCCTGAACTTTGCCAAAACTTGACCCTGATCTGAATTTTGACCCTAAACAGAACCCTGGCCCTGACCCTAATCTGAACCCTGGCCCTGACCCTAAACCTGACCCTAATACTTTCACTGACACTGACCATAACCCTAACTCTGACCCAGACCGTGAGCCTGACCAGAACTCTAACCCTAAAGCTAAACTAAGTCAGGACCCTAATCATAACCCAGAATCTAAACATAAAGCAGGCCTTATTCTAACCATGACCATAATCCTGAACTGGACCCTAACCATAACACTGAACATGACACCAAACCTATCCCTGACCCTGACCCTTACTCTGAAACTAACCCTAACCCTGACACTGACTGTGAGCCTGACCATAAACCTAACCCTGAACCTAACCCTAACCCTGACCCCTACACTACGCCTAACGATAACCCTGCCCCTAACAATGTCTAACCCTAACCCTGAACCTAACTATAACCCTAAAATTAACCCGGTCCTAAAACTAACTGAAAACGCTGACCCTGACTCTGACTGTGAGCCTGACCATAAACCTAACCCTAACCCTAAACCTAACCCTAACCCTAACCCTAACCCTAACCCGTACCCTAACCCGTACCCTAACCCATACCCTAACCCGTACCCTAACCCGTACGCTAACCCTAACCCGTACCCTAACCCTAACCCGTACCCTAACCCTAACCCGTACCCTAACCCTAACCCGTACCCTAACTCTAACCCTAACCCGTACCCTAACCCTAACCCGTACCCTAACCCTAATCCTAACCCGTACCCTAAGCCTAACCCTAACCCTAACCCTAAGCCTGACACAGTCCTAAGCCTGACCCTAACCCTAACCCTAACCTTGACCGTGACTGTGTTCCCGACCCTAACCGCAATCCTTAAGGTAACCCTATCCCTGATCTAATGCCAACCACGATCCTAAACCTAATGCTGAGGCTAAACATAAAACTAAACCCTACCCTAACCCAAAACCTAACCCTAACCTTAAGGCTGTCTAACCCTAACCGAACCATAACCCTACTTCTAAACCTAATCCTAACTCCAAACCCAAACCTTTCCCCTAAATCTAATCCTGAAACTGAACCGTATATTGACCCCAATCCAAATCCTGACCCTGACCATAAACCGGACCCCGGCCCAGACCTTCACCAGATCCTGACCCTAAACCTAACCCTGACAATAGCACTGACCCAAAACTAACCCTGTCCTTGAGCTGAACGTGGACCCTAAACCAAAACCAGATCCTGACCCTAAACCTGACACTGGCTCTGAACTTCACCCTGACCCTGACCCAGACCCTGAACATAAACCTAAACCTGACCCTAACGGTGACCCTACACTGACCCTAACACTAACCCTGAAGCTGACTGTGATTCTGACCCTAACTGTAACCCTAAAGGTAACCCTGACCCTGACCCTGATATGGACCATGACACAAAACATAACAATGATTCTAACCCTACAACTAACCCATAAAACTAATGCAGACCCTGACCCTAAACCAGTGTAACCCTAATCCTCAAATTAATTCTAATTCTCACCCCAAACCCATACTTTAAACCTATCCCTGAATTTATCCCTGAATCTGACCTGACCCTTACCCTGAACTTTGCCAAAACTTGACCCTGATCCGAATTTTGACCCTAAACAGAACCCTGGCCCTGACCCTAACCTGAACCCTGGCCCTGACCCTAAACCTGACCCTAATACTTTCACTGACACTGACCATAAACCTAACTCTGACCCAGACCGTGAGCCTGACCAGAACTCTAACCCTAAAGCTAAACTAAGTCAGGACCCTAATCATAACCCAGAATCTAAACATAAAGCAGGCCTTATTCTAACCATGACCATAATCCTGAACTGGACCCTAACCATAACACTGAACATGACACCAAACCTATCCCTGACCCTGACCCTTACTCTGAAACTAACCCTAACCCTGACACTGACTGTGAGCCTGACCATAAACCTAACCCTAACCCTGACCCCTACACTACGCCTAACGATAACCCTGCCCCTAACAATGTCTAACCCTATCCCTGAACCTAACTATAACCCTAAAATTAACCCGGTCCTAAACTAACTGAAAACGCTGACCCTGACTCTGACTGTGAGCCTGACCATAAACCTAACCCTAACCCTAACCCTAACCCTAAACCGTACCCTAACCCGTACCCTAACCCTAACCCGTACCCTAACCCTAACCCGTACCCTAACCCTAACCCGTACCCTAACCCTAACCCTAACCCGTACCCTAACCCTAACCCTAACCCTAACCCTAACCCTAAGCCTAAGCCTAACCCTATCCCTAACCCTAAGCCTGACACAGTCCTAAGCCTGACCCTAACCCTAACCCTAACCCTGACCGTGACTGTGTTCCCGACCCTAACCGCAATCCTTAAGGTAACCCTATCCCTGATCTAATGCCAACCATGATCCTAAACCTAATGCTGAGGCTAAACATAAAACTAAACCCTACCCTAACCCAAAACCTAACCCTAACCTTAAGGCTGTCTAACCCTAACCGAACCATAACCCTACTTCTAAACCTAATCCTAACTCCAAACCCAAACCTTTCCCCTAAATCTAATCCTGAAACTGAACCGTATATTGACCCCAATCCAAATCCTGACCCTGACCATAAACCGGACCCCGGCCCAGACCTTCACCAGATCCTGACCCTAAACCTAACCCTGACAATAGCACTGACCCAAAACTAACCCTGTCCTTGAGCTGAACGTGGACCCTAAACCAAAACCAGATCCTGACCCTAAACCTGACACTGGCTCTGAACTTCACCCTGACCCTGACCCAGACCCTGAACATAAACCTAAACCTGACCCTAACGGTGCCCTACACTGACCCTTACACTAACCCTGAAGCTGACTGTGATTCTGACCCTAACTGTAACCCTAAAGGTAACCCTGACCCTGACCCTGATATGGACCATGACACAAAACATAACAATGATTCTAACCCTACAACTAACCCATAAAACTAATGCAGACCCTGACCCTAAACCAGTGTAACCCTAATCCTCAAATTAATTCTAATTCTCACCCCAAACCCATACTTTAAACCTATCCCTGAATTTATCCCTGAATCTGACCTGACCCTTACCCTGAACTTTGCCAAAACTTGACCCTGATCCGAATTTTGACCCTAAACAGAACCCTGGCCCTGACCCTAAACTGAACCCTGGCCCTCACCCTAAACCTGACCCTAATACTTTCACTGACACTGACCATAAACCTAACTCTGACCCAGACCGTGAGCCTGACCAGAACTCTAACCCTAAAGCTAAACTAAGTCAGGACCCTAACCATAACACTGAACATGACACCAAACCTATCCCTGACCCTGACCCTTACTCTGAAACTAACCCTAACCCTGACACTGACTGTGAGCCTGACCATAAACCTAACCCTGAACCTAACCCTAACCCTGACCCCTACACTACGCCTAACGATAACCCTGCCCCTAACAATGTCTAACCCTAACCCTGAACCTAACTATAACCCTAAAATTAACCCGGTCCTAAAACTAACTGAAAACGCTGACCCTGACTCTGACTGTGAGCCTGACCATAAACCTAACCCTAACCCTAAACCTAACCCTAACCCTAACCCTAACCCTAACCCGTACCCTAACCCGTACCCTAACCCTAACCCGTACCCTAACCCTAACCCGTATCCTAACCCTAACCCGTACCCTAACCCTAACCCTAACCCTAACCCTAAGCCTAACCCTAACCCTAACCCTAAGCCTGACACAGTCCTAAGCCTGACCCTAACCCTAACCCTATCCCTGACCGTGACTGTGTTCCCGACCCTAACCGCAATCCTTAAGGTAACCCTATCCCTGATCTAATGCCAACCACGATCCTAAACCTAATGCTGAGGCTAAACATAAAACTAAACCCTACCCTAACCCAAAACCTAACCCTAACCTTAAGGCTGTCTAACCCTAACCGAACCATAACCCTACTTCTAAACCTAATCCTAACTCCAAACCCAAACCTTTCCCCTAAATCTAATCCTGAAACTGAACCGTATATTGACCCCAATCCAAATCCTGACCCTGACCATAAACCGGACCCCGGCCCTGACCTTCACCAGATCCTGACCCTAAACCTAACCCTGACAATAGCACTGACCCAAAACTAACCCTGTCCTTGAGCTGAACGTGGACCCTAAACCAAAACCAGATCCTGACCCTAAACCTGACACTGGCTCTGAACTTCACCCTGACCCTGACCCAGACCCTGAACATAAACCTAAACCTGACCCTAACGGTGACCCTACACTGACCCTAACACTAACCCTGAAGCTGACTGTGATTCTGACCCTAACTGTAACCCTAAAGGTAACCCTGACCCTGACCCAGATATGGACCATGACACAAAACATAACAATGATTCTAACCCTACAACTAACCCATAAAACTAATGCAGAACCTGACCCTAAACCAGTGTAACCCTAATCCTCAAATTAATTCTAATTCTCACCCCAAACCCATACTTTAAACCTATCCCTGAATTTATCCCTGAATCTGACCTGACCCTTACCCTGAACTTTGCCAAAACTTGACCCTGATCTGAATTTTGACCCTAAACAGAACCCTGGCCCTGACCCTAATCTGAACCCTGGCCCTGACCCTAAACCTGACCCTAATACTTTCACTGACACTGACCATAACCCTAACTCTGACCCAGACCGTGAGCCTGACCAGAACTCTAACCCTAAAGCTAAACTAAGTCAGGACCCTAATCATAACCCAGAATCTAAACATAAAGCAGGCCTTATTCTAACCATGACCATAATCCTGAACTGGACCCTAACCATAACACTGAACATGACACCAAACCTATCCCTGACCCTGACCCTTACTCTGAAACTAACCCTAACCCTGACACTGACTGTGAGCCTGACCATAAACCTAACCCTGAACCTAACCCTAACCCTGACCCCTACACTACGCCTAACGATAACCCTGCCCCTAACAATGTCTAACCCTAACCCTGAACCTAACTATAACCCTAAAATTAACCCGGTCCTAAAACTAACTGAAAACGCTGACCCTGACTCTGACTGTGAGCCTGACCATAAACCTAACCCTAACCCTAAACCTAACCCTAACCCTAACCCTAACCCTAACCCTAACCCGTACCCTAACCCGTACCCTAACCCGTACCCTAACCCGTACGCTAACCCTAACCCGTACCCTAACCCTAACCCGTACCCTAACCCTAACCCGTACCCTAACCCTAACCCGTACCCTAACTCTAACCCTAACCCGTACCCTAACCCTAACCCGTACCCTAACCCTAATCCTAACCCGTACCCTAAGCCTAACCCTAACCCTAACCCTAAGCCTGACACAGTCCTAAGCCTGACCCTAACCCTAACCCTAACCTTGACCGTGACTGTGTTCCCGACCCTAACCGCAATCCTTAAGGTAACCCTATCCCTGATCTAATGCCAACCACGATCCTAAACCTAATGCTGAGGCTAAACATAAAACTAAACCCTACCCTAACCCAAAACCTAACCCTAACCTTAAGGCTGTCTAACCCTAACCGAACCATAACCCTACTTCTAAACCTAATCCTAACTCCAAACCCAAACCTTTCCCCTAAATCTAATCCTGAAACTGAACCGTATATTGACCCCAATCCAAATCCTGACCCTGACCATAAACCGGACCCCGGCCCAGACCTTCACCAGATCCTGACCCTAAACCTAACCCTGACAATAGCACTGACCCAAAACTAACCCTGTCCTTGAGCTGAACGTGGACCCTAAACCAAAACCAGATCCTGACCCTAAACCTGACACTGGCTCTGAACTTCACCCTGACCCTGACCCAGACCCTGAACATAAACCTAAACCTGACCCTAACGGTGACCCTACACTGACCCTAACACTAACCCTGAAGCTGACTGTGATTCTGACCCTAACTGTAACCCTAAAGGTAACCCTGACCCTGACCCTGATATGGACCATGACACAAAACATAACAATGATTCTAACCCTACAACTAACCCATAAAACTAATGCAGACCCTGACCCTAAACCAGTGTAACCCTAATCCTCAAATTAATTCTAATTCTCACCCCAAACCCATACTTTAAACCTATCCCTGAATTTATCCCTGAATCTGACCTGACCCTTACCCTGAACTTTGCCAAAACTTGACCCTGATCCGAATTTTGACCCTAAACAGAACCCTGGCCCTGACCCTAACCTGAACCCTGGCCCTGACCCTAAACCTGACCCTAATACTTTCACTGACACTGACCATAAACCTAACTCTGACCCAGACCGTGAGCCTGACCAGAACTCTAACCCTAAAGCTAAACTAAGTCAGGACCCTAATCATAACCCAGAATCTAAACATAAAGCAGGCCTTATTCTAACCATGACCATAATCCTGAACTGGACCCTAACCATAACACTGAACATGACACCAAACCTATCCCTGACCCTGACCCTTACTCTGAAACTAACCCTAACCCTGACACTGACTGTGAGCCTGACCATAAACCTAACCCTAACCCTGACCCCTACACTACGCCTAACGATAACCCTGCCCCTAACAATGTCTAACCCTATCCCTGAACCTAACTATAACCCTAAAATTAACCCGGTCCTAAACTAACTGAAAACGCTGACCCTGACTCTGACTGTGAGCCTGACCATAAACCTAACCCTAACCCTAACCCTAACCCTAACCCGTACCCTAACCCGTACCCTAACCCTAACCCGTACCCTAACCCTAACCCGTACCCTAACCCTAACCCGTACCCTAACCCTAACCCTAACCCGTACCCTAACCCTAACCCTAACCCTAACCCTAACCCTAAGCCTAAGCCTAACCCTATCCCTAACCCTAAGCCTGACACAGTCCTAAGCCTGACCCTAACCCTAACCCTAACCCTGACCGTGACTGTGTTCCCGACCCTAACCGCAATCCTTAAGGTAACCCTATCCCTGATCTAATGCCAACCATGATCCTAAACCTAATGCTGAGGCTAAACATAAAACTAAACCCTACCCTAACCCAAAACCTAACCCTAACCTTAAGGCTGTCTAACCCTAACCGAACCATAACCCTACTTCTAAACCTAATCCTAACTCCAAACCCAAACCTTTCCCCTAAATCTAATCCTGAAACTGAACCGTATATTGACCCCAATCCAAATCCTGACCCTGACCATAAACCGGACCCCGGCCCAGACCTTCACCAGATCCTGACCCTAAACCTAACCCTGACAATAGCACTGACCCAAAACTAACCCTGTCCTTGAGCTGAACGTGGACCCTAAACCAAAACCAGATCCTGACCCTAAACCTGACACTGGCTCTGAACTTCACCCTGACCCTGACCCAGACCCTGAACATAAACCTAAACCTGACCCTAACGGTGACCCTACACTGACCCTAACACTAACCCTGAAGCTGACTGTGATTCTGACCCTAACTGTAACCCTAAAGGTAACCCTGACCCTGACCCTGATATGGACCATGACACAAAACATAACAATGATTCTAACCCTACAACTAACCCATAAAACTAATGCAGACCCTGACCCTAAACCAGTGTAACCCTAATCCTCAAATTAATTCTAATTCTCACCCCAAACCCATACTTTAAACCTATCCCTGAATTTATCCCTGAATCTGACCTGACCCTTACCCTGAACTTTGCCAAAACTTGACCCTGATCCGAATTTTGACCCTAAACAGAACCCTGGCCCTGACCCTAAACTGAACCCTGGCCCTGACCCTAAACCTGACCCTAATACTTTCACTGACACTGACCATAAACCTAACTCTGACCCAGACCGTGAGCCTGACCAGAACTCTAACCCTAAAGCTAAACTAAGTCAGGACCCTAATCATAACCCAGAATCTAAACATAAAGCAGGCCTTATTCTAACCATGACCATAATCCTGAACTGGACCCTAACCATAACACTGAACATGACACCAAACCTATCCCTGACCCTGACCCTTACTCTGAAACTAACCCTAACCCTGACACTGACTGTGAGCCTGACCATAAACCTAACCCTGAACCTAACCCTAACCCTGACCCCTACACTACGCCTAACGATAACCCTGCCCCTAACAATGTCTAACCCTAACCCTGAACCTAACTATAACCCTAAAATTAACCCGGTCCTAAAACTAACTGAAAACGCTGACCCTGACTCTGACTGTGAGCCTGACCATAAACCTAACCCTAACCCTAACCCTAACCCTAACCCTAACCCGTACCCTAAACCTAACCCGTACCCTAACCCGTACCCTAACCCTAACCCGTACCCTAACCCTAACCCGTACCCTAAACCTAACCCTAACCCGTACCCTAACCCTAACCCTAACCCTAACCCTAAGCCTAACCCTAACCCTAACCCTAACCCGTACCCTAACCCGTACCCTACCCCTAACCCGTACCCTAACCCTAACCCGTAACCTAACCCTAACCCTAACCCTAACCCGTACCCTAACCCTAACCCGTACCCTAACCCTAACCCTAAGCCTAACCCTAACCCTAACCCTAACCCTAAGCCTGACACAGTCCTAAGCCTGACCCTAACCCTAACCCTAACCCTGACCGTGACTGTGTTCCCGACCCTAACCGCAATCCTTAAGGTAACCCTATCCCTGATCTAATGCCAACCACGATCCTAAACCTAATGCTGAGGATAAACATAAAACTAAACCCTACCCTAACCCAAAACCTAACCCTAACCTTAAGGCTGTCTAACCCTAACCGAACCATAACCCTACTTCTAAACCTAATCCTAACTCCAAACCCAAACCTTTCCCCTAAATCTAATCCTGAAACTGAACCGTATATTGACCCTAATCCAAATCCTGACCCTGACCATAAACCGGACCCCGGCCCAGACCTTCACCAGATCCTGACCCTAAACCTAACCCTGACAATAGCACTGACCCAAAACTAACCCTGTCCTTGAGCTGAACGTGGACCCTAAACCAAAACCAGATCCTGACCCTAAACCTGACACTGGCTCTGAACTTCACCCTGACCCTGACCCAGACCCTGAACATAAACCTAAACCTGACCCTAACGGTGACCCTACACTGACCCTAACACTAACCCTGAAGCTGACTGTGATTCTGACCCTAACTGTAACCCTAAAGGTAACCCTGACCCTGACCCTGATATGGACCATGACACAAAACATAACAATGATTCTAACCCTACAACTAACCCATAAAACTAATGCAGACCCTGACCCTAAACCAGTGTAACCCTAATCCTCAAATTAATTCTAATTCTCACCCCAAACCCATACTTTAAACCTATCCCTGAATTTATCCCTGAATCTGACCTGACCCTTACCCTGAACTTTGCCAAAACTTGACCCTGATCCGAATTTTGACCCTAAACAGAACCCTGGCCCTGACCCTAAACTGAACCCTGGCCCTGACCCTAAACCTGACCCTAATACTTTCACTGACACTGACCATAAACCTAACTCTGACCCAGACCGTGAGCCTGACCAGAACTCTAACCCTAAAGCTAAACTAAGTCAGGACCCTAATCATAACCCAGAATCTAAACATAAAGCAGGCCTTATTCTAACCATGACCATAATCCTGAACTGGACCCTAACCATAACACTGAACATGACACCAAACCTATCCCTGACCCTGACCCTTACTCTGAAACTAACCCTAACCCTGACACTGACCGTGAGCCTGACCATAAACCTAACCCTGAACCTAACCCTAACCCTGACCCCTACACTACGCCTAACGATAACCCTGCCCCTAACAATGTCTAACCCTAACCCTGAACCTAACTATAACCCTAAAATTAACCCGGTCCTAAAACTAACTGAAAATGCTGACCCTGACTCTGACTGTGAGCCTGACCATAAACCTAACCCTAACCCTAAACCTAACCCTAACCCTAACCCTAACCCTAACCCTAACCCGTACCCTAACCCGTACCCTAACCCGTACCCTAACCCGTACCCTAACCCTAACCCGTACCCTAACCCTAACCCGTACCCTAACCCTAACCCTAACCCGTACCCTAACCCTAACCCTAACCCTAACCCTAACCCGTACCCTAACCCTAACCCTAACCCTAAGCCTGACCCAGTCCTAAGCCTGACCCTAACCCTAACCCTAACCCTGACCGTGACTGTGTTCCCGACCCTAACCGCAATCCTTAAGGTAACCCTATCCCTGATCTAATGCCAACCACGATCCTAAACCTAATGCTGAGGCTAAACATAAAACTAAACCCTACCCTAACCCAAAACCTAACCCTAACCTTAAGGCTGTCTAACCCTAACCGAACCATAACCCTACTTCTAAACCTAATCCTAACTCCAAACCCAAACCTTTCCCCTAAATCTAATCCTGAAACTGAACCGTATATTGACCCCAATCCAAATCCTGACCCTGACCATAAACCGGACCCCGGCCCAGACCTTCACCAGATCCTGACCCTAAACCTAACCCTGACAATAGCACTGACCCAAAACTAACCCTGTCCTTGAGCTGAACGTGGACCCTAAACCAAAACCAGATCCTGACCCTAAACCTGACACTGGCTCTGAACTTCACCCTGACCCTGACCCAGACCCTGAACATAAACCTAAACCTGACCCTAACGGTGACCCTACACTGACCCTAACACTAACCCTGAAGCTGACTGTGATTCTGACCCTAACTGTAACCCTAAAGGTAACCCTGACCCTGACCCTGATATGGACCATGACACAAAACATAACAATGATTCTAACCCTACAACTAACCCATAAAACTAATGCAGACCCTGACCCTAAACCAGTGTAACCCTAATCCTCAAATTAATTCTAATTCTCACCCCAAACCCATACTTTAAACCTATCCCTGAATTTATCCCTGAATCTGACCTGACCCTTACCCTGAACTTTGCCAAAACTTGACCCTGATCTGAATTTTGACCCTAAACAGAACCCTGGCCCTGACCCTAAACTGAACCCTGGCCCTGACCCTAAACCTGACCCTAATACTTTCACTGACACTGACCATAAACCTAACTCTGACCCAGACCGTGAGCCTGACCAGAACTCTAACCCTAAAGCTAAACTAAGTCAGGACCCTAATCATAACACAGAATCTAAACATAAAGCAGGCCTTATTCTAACCATGACCATAATCCTGAACTGGACCCTAACCATAACACTGAACATGACACCAAACCTATCCCTGACCCTGACCCTTACTCTGAAACTAACCCTAACCCTGACACTGACTGTGAGCCTGACCATAAACCTAACCCTGATCCTAACCCTAACCCTGACCCCTACACTACGCCTAACGATAACCCTGCCCCTAACAATGTCTAACCCTAACCCTGAACCTAACTATAACCCTAAAATTAACCCGGTCCTAAAACTAACTGAAAACGCTGACCCTGACTCTGACTGTGAGCCTGAACATAAACCTAACCCTAACCCTAAACCTAACCCTAACCCTAACCCTAACCCTTACCCTAACCCGTACCCTAACCCTAAGCCTGACACAGTCCTAAGCCTGACCCTAACCCTAACCCTCACCCTGACCGTGACTGTGTTCCCGACCCTAACCGCAATCCTTACGGTAACCCTATCCCTGATCTAATGCCAACCACGATACTAAACCTAATGCTGAGGCTAAACATAAAACTAAACCCTACCCTAACCCAAAACCTAACCCTAACCTTAAGGCTGTCTAACCCTAACCGAACATTAACCCTACTTCTAAACCTAATCCTAACTCCAAACCCAAACCTTTCCCCTAAATCTAATCCTGAAACTGAACCGTATATTGACCCCAATCCAAATCCTGACCCTGACCATAAACCGGACCCCGGCCCAGACCTTCACCAGATCCTGACCCTAAACCTAACCCTGACAATAGCACTGACCCAAAACTAACCCTGTCCTTGAGCTGAACGTGGACCCTAAACCAAAACCAGATCCTGACCCTAAACCTGACACTGGCTCTGAACTTCACCCTGACCCTGACCCAGACCCTGAACATAAACCTAAACCTGACCCTAACGGTGCCCTACACTGACCCTTACACTAACCCTGAAGCTGACTGTGATTCTGACCCTAACTGTAACCCTAAAGGTAACCCTGACCCTGACCCTGATATGGACCATGACACAAAACATAACAATGATTCTAACCCTACAACTAACCCATAAAACTAATGCAGACCCTGACCCTAAACCAGTGTAACCCTAATCCTCAAATTAATTCTAATTCTCACCCCAAACCCATACTTTAAACCTATCCCTGAATTTATCCCTGAATCTGACCTGACCCTTACCCTGAACTTTGCCAAAACTTGACCCTGATCCGAATTTTGACCCTAAACAGAACCCTGGCCCTGACCCTAAACTGAACCCTGGCCCTGACCCTAAACCTGACCCTAATACTTTCACTGACACTGACCATAAACCTAACTCTGACCCAGACCGTGAGCCTGACCAGAACTCTAACCCTAAAGCTAAACTAAGTCAGGACCCTAACCATAACACTGAACATGACACCAAACCTATCCCTGACCCTTACCCTTACTCTGAAACTAACCCTAACCCTGACACTGACTGTGAGCCTGACCATAAACCTAACCCTGAACCTAACCCTAACCCTGACCCCTACACTACGCCTAACGATAACCCTGCCCCTAACAATGTCTAACCCTAACCCTGAACCTAACTCTAACCCTAAAATTAACCCGGTCCTAAAACTAACTGAAAACGCTGACCCTGACTCTGACTGTGAGCCTGACCATAAACCTAACCCTAACCCTAAACCTAACCCTAACCCTAACCCTAACCCTAACCCGTACCCTAACCCGTACCCTAACCCTAACCCGTACCCTAACCCTAACCCGTATCCTAACCCTAACCCGTACCCTAACCCTAACCCTAACCCTAACCCTAAGCCTAACCCTAACCCTAACCCTAAGCCTGACACAGTCCTAAGCCTGACCCTAACCCTAACCCTATCCCTGACCGTGACTGTGTTCCCGACCCTAACCGCAATCCTTAAAGTAACCCTATCCCTGATCTAATGCCAACCACGATCCTAAACCTAATGCTGAAGCTAAACATAAAACTAAACCCTACCCTAACCCAAAACCTAACCCTAACCTTAAGGCTGTCTAACCCTAACCGAACCATAACCCTACTTCTAAACCTAATCCTAACTCCAAACCCAAACCTTTCCCCTAAATCTAATCCTGAAACTGAACCGTATATTGACCCCAATCCAAATCCTGACCCTGACCATAAACCGGACCCCGGCCCTGACCTTCACCAGATCCTGACCCTAAACCTAACCCTGACAATAGCACTGACCCAAAACTAACCCTGTCCTTGAGCTGAACGTGGACCCTAAACCAAAACCAGATCCTGACCCTAAACCTGACACTGGCTCTGAACTTCACCCTGACCCTGACCCAGACCCTGAACATAAAGCTAAACCTGACCCTAAGTGTGACCCTACACTGACCCTAACACTAACCCTGAAGCTGACTGTGATTCTGACCCTAACTGTAACCCTAAAGGTAACCCTGACCCTGACCCTGATATGGACCATGACACAAAACATAACAATGATTCTAACCCTACAACTAACCCATAAAACTAATGCAGACCCTGACCCTAAACCAGTGTAACCCTAATCCTCAAATTAATTCTAATTCTCACCCCAAACCCATACTTTAAACCTATCCCTGAATTTATCCCTGAATCTGACCTGACCCTTACCCTGAACTTTGCCAAATCTTGACCCTGATCTGAATTTTGACCCTAAACAGAACCCTGGCCCTGACCCTAAACTGAACCCTGGCCCTGACCCTAAACCTGACCCTAATACTTTCACTGACACTGACCATAACCCTAACTCTGACCCAGACCGTGAGCCTGACCAGAACTCTAACCCTAAAGCTAAACTAAGTCAGGACCCTAATCATAACCCAGAATCTAAACATAAAGCAGGCCTTATTCTAACCATGACCATAATCCTGAACTGGACCCTAACCATAACACTGAACATGACACCAAACCTATCCCTGACCCTGACCCTTACTCTGAAACTAACCCTAACCCTGACACTGACTGTGAGCCTGACCATAAACCTAACCCTGAACCTAACCCTAACCCTGACCCCTACACTACGCCTAACGATAACCCTGCCCCTAACAATGTCTAACCCTAACCCTGAACCTAACTATAACCCTAAAATTAACCCGGTCCTAAAACTAACTGAAAACGCTGACCCTGACTCTGACTGTGAGCCTGACCATAAACCTAACCCTAACCCTAAACCTAACCCTAACCCTAACCCGTACCCTAACCCGTACCCTAACCCGTACCCTAACCCGCACCCTAAACCTAACCCGTACCCTAACCCTAACCCGTACCCTAACCCTAACCCTAACCCTAACCCTAACCCTAAGCCTAACCCTAACCCTAACCCTAACCCTAAGCCTGACACAGTCCTAAGCCTGACCCTAACCCTAACCCTAACCCTGACCGTGACTGTGTTCCCGACCCTAACCGCAATCCTTAAGGTAACCCTATCCCTGATCTAATGCCAACCACGATCCTAAACCTAATGCTGAGGCTAAACATAAAACTAAACCCTACCCTAACCCAAAACCTAACCCTAACCTTAAGGCTGTCTAACCCTAACCGAACCATAACCCTACTTCTAAACCTAATCCTAACTCCACACCCAAACCTTTCCCCTAAATCTAATCCTGAAACTGAACCGTATATTGACCCCAATCCAAATCCTGACCCTGACCATAAACCGGACCCCGGCCCAGACCTTCACCAGATCCTGACCCTAAACCTAACCCTGACAATAGCACTGACCCAAAACTAACCCTGTCCTTGAGCTGAACGTGGACCCTAAACCAAAACCAGATCCTGACCCTAAACCTGACACTGGCTCTGAACTTCACCCTGACCCTGATCCAGACCCTGAACATAAACCTAAACCTGACCCTAACGGTGACCCTACACTGACCCTAACACTAACCCTGAAGCTGACTGTGATTCTGACCCTAACTGTAACCCTAAAGGTAACCCTGACCCTGACCCTGATATGGACCATGACACAAAACATAACAATGATTCTAACCCTACAACTAACCCATAAAACTAATGCAGACCCTGACCCTAAACCAGTGTAACCCTAATCCTCAAATTAATTCTAATTCTCACCCCAAACCCATACTTTAAACCTATCCCTGAATTTATCCCTGAATCTGACCTGACCCTTACCCTGAACTTTGCCAAAACTTGACCCTGATCCGAATTTTGACCCTAAACAGAACCCTGGCCCTGACCCTAAACTGAACCCTGGCCCTGACCCTAAACCTGACCCTAATACTTTCACTGACACTGACCATAAACCTAACTCTGACCCAGACCGTGAGCCTGACCAGAACTCTAACCCTAAAGCTAAACTAAGTCAGGACCCTAATCATAACCCAGAATCTAAACATAAAGCAGGCCTTATTCTAACCATGACCATAATCCTGAACTGGACCCTAACCATAACACTGAACATGACACCAAACCTATCCCTGACCCTGACCCTTACTCTGAAACTAACCCTAACCCTGACACTGACTGTGAGCCTGACCATAAACCTAACCCTGAACCTAACCCTAACCCTGACCCCTACACTACGCCTAACGATAACCCTGCCCCTAACAATGTCTAACCCTAACCCTGAACCTAACTATAACCCTAAAATTAACCCGGTCCTAAAACTAACTGAAAACGCTGACCCTGACTCTGACTGTGAGCCTGACCATAAACCTAACCCTAACCCTAACCCTAACCCTAACCCTAACCCGTACCCTAAACCTAACCCGTACCCTAACCCGTACCCTAACCCTAACCCGTACCCTAACCCTAACCCGTACCCTAACCCTAACCCTAACCCGTACCCTAACCCTAACCCTAACCCTAACCCGTACCCTAACCCTAACCCGTACCCTAACCCTAACCCTAAACCTGACACAGTCCTAAGCCTGACCCTAACCCTAACCCTCACCCTGACCGTGACTGTGTTCCCGACCCTAACCGCAATCCTTAAGGTAACCCTATCCCTGATCTAATGCCAACCACGATCCTAAACCTAATGCTGAGGCTAAACATAAAACTAAACCCTACCCTAACCCAAAACCTAACCCTAACCTTAAGGCTGTCTAACCCTAACCGAACCATAACCCTACTTCTAAACCTAATCCTAACTCCAAACCCAAACCTTTCCCCTAAATCTAATCCTGAAACTGAACCGTATATTGACCCCAATCCAAATCCTGACCCTGACCATAAACCGGACCCCGGCCCAGACCTTCACCAGATCCTGACCCTAAACCTAACCCTGACAATAGCACTGACCCAAAACTAACCCTGTCCTTGAGCTGAACGTGGACCCTAAACCAAAACCAGATCCTGACCCTAAACCTGACACTGGCTCTGAACTTCACCCTGACTCTGACCCAGACCCTGAACATAAACCTAAACCTGACCCTAACGGTGACACTACACTGACCCTAACACTAACCCTGAAGCTGACTGTGATTCTGACCCTAACTGTAACCCTAAAGGTAACCCTGACCCTGACCCTGATATGGACCATGACACAAAACATAACAATGATTCTAACCCTACAACTAACCCATAAAACTAATGCAGACCCTGACCCTAAACCAGTGTAACCCTAATCCTCAAATTAATTCTAATTCTCACCCCAAACCCATACTTTAAACCTATCCCTGAATTTATCCCTGAATCTGACCTGACCCTTACCCTGAACTTTGCCAAAACTTGACCCTGATCCGAATTTTGACCCTAAACAGAACCCTGGCCCTGACCCTAAACTGAACCCTGGCCCTGACCCTAAACCTGACCCTAATACTTTCACTGACACTGACCATAAACCTAACTCTGACCCAACCGTGAGCCTGACCAGAACTCTAACCCTAAAGCTAAACTAAGTCAGGACCCTAATCATAACCCAGAATCTAAACATAAAGCAGGCCTTATTCTAACCATGACCATAATCCTGAACTGGACCCTAACCATAACACTGAACATGACACCAAACCTATCCCTGACCCTGACCCTTACTCTGAAACTAACCCTAACCCTGACACTGACTGTGAGCCTGAACATAAACCTAACCCTGAACCTAACCCTAACCCTGACCCCTACACTACGCCTAACGATAACCCTGCCCCTAACAATGTCTAACCCTAACCCTGAACCTAACTATAACCCTAAAATTAACCCGGTCCTAAAACTAACTGAAAACGCTGACCCTGACTCTGACTGTGAGCCTGACCATAAACCTAACCCTAACCCTAAACCTAACCCTAACCCTAACCCGTACCCTAACACGTACCCTAACCCGTACCCTAACCCGCACCCTAACCCTAACCCGTACCCTAACCCTAACCCGTACCCTAACCCTAACCCTAACCCTAACCCTAACCCTAAGCCTAACCCTAACCCTAACCCTAACCCTAAGCCTGACACAGTCCTAAGCCTGACCCTAACCCTAACCCTAACCCTGACCGTGACTGTGTTCCCGACCCTAACCGCAATCCTTAAGGTAACCCTATCCCTGATCTAATGCCAACCACGATCCTAAACCTAATGCTGAGGCTAAACATAAAACTAAACCCTACCCTAACCCAAAACCTAACCCTAACCTTAAGGCTGTCTAACCCTAACCGAACCATAACCCTACTTCTAAACCTAATCCTAACTCCACACCCAAACCTTTCCCCTAAATCTAATCCTGAAACTGAACCGTATATTGACCCCAATCCAAATCCTGACCCTGACCATAAACCGGACCCCGGCCCAGACCTTCACCAGATCCTGACCCTAAACCTAACCCTGACAATAGCACTGACCCAAAACTAACCCTGTCCTTGAGCTGAACGTGGACCCTAAACCAAAACCAGATCCTGACCCTAAACCTGACACTGGCTCTGAACTTCACCCTGACCCTGACCCAGACCCTGAACATAAACCTAAACCTGACCCTAACGGTGACCCTACACTGACCCTAACACTAACCCTGAAGCTGACTGTGATTCTGACCCTAACTGTAACCCTAAAGGTAACCCTGACCCTGACCCTGATATGGACCATGACACAAAACATAACAATGATTCTAACCCTACAACTAACCCATAAAACTAATGCAGACCCTGACCCTAAACCAGTGTAACCCTAATCCTCAAATTAATTCTAATTCTCACCCCAAACCCATACTTTAAACCTATCCCTGAATTTATCCCTGAATCTGACCTGACCCTTACCCTGAACTTTGCCAAAACTTGACCCTGATCCGAATTTTGACCCTAAACAGAACCCTGGCCCTGACCCTAAACTGAACCCTGGCCCTGACCCTAAACCTGACCCTAATACTTTCACTGACACTGACCATAAACCTAACTCTGACCCAGACCGTGAGCCTGACCAGAACTCTAACCCTAAAGCTAAACTAAGTCAGGACCCTAATCATAACCCAGAATCTAAACATAAAGCAGGCCTTATTCTAACCATGACCATAATCCTGAACTGGACCCTAACCATAACACTGAACATGACACCAAACCTATCCCTGACCCTGACCCTTACTCTGAAACTAACCCTAACCCTGACACTGACTGTGAGCCTGACCATAAACCTAACCCTGAACCTAACCCTAACCCTGACCCCTACACTACGCCTAACGATAACCCTGCCCCTAACAATGTCTAACCCTAACCCTGAACCTAACTATAACCCTAAAATTAACCCGGTCCTAAAACTAACTGAAAACGCTGACCCTGACTCTGACTGTGAGCCTGACCATAAACCTAACCCTAACCCTAACCCTAACCCGTACCCTAACCCGTACCCTAACCCGTACCCTAACCCGTACCCTAACCCTAACCCGTACCCTAACCCGTACCCTAATCCTAACCCTAACCCGTACCCTAACCCTAACCTTAACCCGTACCATAACCCTAACCCTAACCCTAACCCTAACCCTAAGCCTAACCCTAACCCTAACCCTAACCCTAAGCCTGACACAGTCCTAAGCCTGACCCTAACCCTAACCCTAACCCTGACCGTGACTGTGTTCCCGACCCTAACCGCAATCCTTAAGGTAACCCTATCCCTGATCTAATGCCAACCACGATCCTAAACCTAATGCTGAGGCTAAACATAAAACTAAACCCTACCCTAACCCAAAACCTAACCCTAACCTTAAGGCTGTCTAACCCTAACCGAACCATAACCCTACTTCTAAACCTAATCCTAACTCCAAACCCAAACCTTTCCCCTAAATCTAATCCTGAAACTGAACCGTATATTGACCCCAATCCAAATCCTGACCCTGACCATAAACCGGACCCCGGCCCAGACCTTCACCAGATCCTGACCCTAAACCTAACCCTGACAATAGCACTGACCCAAAACTAACCCTGTCCTTGAGCTGAACGTGGACCCTAAACCAAAACCAGATCCTGACCCTAAACCTGACACTGGCTCTGAACTTCACCCTGACCCTGACCCAGACCCTGAACATAAACCTAAACCTGACCCTAACGGTGACCCTACACTGACCCTAACACTAACCCTGAAGCTGACTGTGATTCTGACCCTAACTGTAACCCTAAAGGTAACCCTGACCCTGACCCTGATATGGACCATGACACAAAACATAACAATGATTCTAACCCTACAACTAACCCATAAAACTAATGCAGACCCTGACCCTAAACCAGTGTAACCCTAATCCTCAAATTAATTCTAATTCTCACCCCAAACCCATACTTTAAACCTATCCCTGAATTTATCCCTGAATCTGACCTGACCCTTACCCTGAACTTTGCCAAAACTTGACCCTGATCCGAATTTTGACCCTAAACAGAACCCTGGCCCTGACCCTAAACTGAACCCTGGCCCTGACCCTAAACCTGACCCTAATACTTTCACTGACACTGACCATAAACCTAACTCTGACCCAGACCGTGAGCCTGACCAGAACTCTAACCCTAAAGCTAAACTAAGTCAGGACCCTAATCATAACCCAGAATCTAAACATAAAGCAGGCCTTATTCTAACCATGACCATAATCCTGAACTGGACCCTAACCATAACACTGAACATGACACCAAACCTATCCCTGACCCTGACCCTGACCCCTACACTACGCCTAACGATAACCCTGCCCCTAACAATGTCTAACCCTAACCCTGAACCTAACTATAACCCTAAAATTAACCCGGTCCTAAAACTAACTGAAAACGCTGACCCTGACTCTGACTGTGAGCCTGACCATAAACTTAACCCTAACCCTAACCCGTATCCTAACCCGTACCCTAACCCTAACCCGTACCCTAACCCGTACCCTAACCCTAACCCGTACCCTAACCCGTACCCTAACCCTAACCCGTACCCTAACCCTAACCCTAACCCGTACCCTAACCCTAATCCTAACCCGTACCCTAACCCTAACCCTAACCCGTACCCTAAGCCTAACCCTAACCCTAACCCTAACCCTAAGCCTGACACAGTCCTAAGCCTGACCCTAACCCTAACCCTAACCCTGACCGTGACTGTGTTCCCGACCCTAACCGCAATCCTTAAGGTAACCCTATCCCTGATCTAATGCCAACCACGATCCTAAACCTAATGCTGAGGCTAAACATAAAACTAAACCCTACCCTAACCCAAAACCTAACCCTAACCTTAAGGCTGTCTAACCCTAACCGAACCATAACCCTACTTCTAAACCTAATCCTAACTCCACACCCAATCCTTTCCCCTAAATCTAATCCTGAAACTGAACCGTATATTGACCCCAATCCAAATCCTGACCCTGACCATAAACCGGACCCCGGCCCAGACCTTCACCAGATCCTGACCCTAAACCTAACCCTGACAATAGCACTGACCCAAAACTAACCCTGTCCTTGAGCTGAACGTGGACCCTAAACCAAAACCAGATCCTGACCCTAAACCTGACACTGGCTCTGAACTTCACCCTGACCCTGACCCAGACCCTGAACATAAACCTAAACCTGACCCTAACGGTGACCCTACACTGACCCTAACACTAACCCTGAAGCTGACTGTGATTCTGACCCTAACTGTAACCCTAAAGGTAACCCTGACCCTGACCCTGATATGGACCATGACACAAAACATAACAATGATTCTAACCCTACAACTAACCCATAAAACTAATGCAGACCCTGACCCTAAACCAGTGTAACCCTAATCCTCAAATTAATTCTAATTCTCACCCCAAACCCATACTTTAAACCTATCCCTGAATTTATCCCTGAATCTGACCTGACCCTTACCCTGAACTTTGCCAAAACTTGACCCTGATCCGAATTTTGACCCTAAACAGAACCCTGGCCCTGACCCTAAACTGAACCCTGGCCCTGACCCTAAACCTGACCCTAATACTTTCACTGACACTGACCATAAACCTAACTCTGACCCAGACCGTGAGCCTGACCAGAACTCTAACCCTAAAGCTAAACTAAGTCAGGACCCTAATCATAACCCAGAATCTAAACATAAAGCAGGCCTTATTCTAACCATGACCATAATCCTGAACTGGACCCTAACCATAACACTGAACATGACACCAAACCTATCCCTGACCCTGACCCTTACTCTGAAACTAACCCTAAACCTGACACTGACTGTGAGCCTGACCATAAACCTAACCCTGAACCTAACCCTAACCCTGACCCCTACACTACGCCTAACGATAACCCTGCCCCTAACAATGTCTAACCCTAACCCTGAACCTAACTATAACCCTAAAATTAACCCGGTCCTAAAACTAACTGAAAACGCTGACCCTGACTCTGACTGTGAGCCTGACCATAAACCTAACCCTAACCCTAACCCGTATCCTAACCCGTACCCTAACCCTAACCCGTACCCTAACCCGTACCCTAACCCTAACCCGTACCCTAACCCGTACCCTAACCCTAACCCGTACCCTAACCCTAACCCTAACCCGTACCCTAACCCTAACCCTAACCCTAACCCAAACCTAACCCTAAGCCTAAGCCTAACCCTAACCCTAACCCTAAGCCTGACACAGTCCTAAGCCTGACCCTAACCCTAACCCTAACCCTGACCGTGACTGTGTTCCCGACCCTAACCGCAATCCTTAAGGTAACCCTATCCCTGATCTAATGCCAACCACGATCCTAAACCTAATGCTGAGGCTAAACATAAAACTAAACCCTACCCTAACCCAAAACCTAACCCTAACCTTAAGGCTGTCTAACCCTAACCGAACCATAACCCTACTTCTAAACCTAATCCTAACTCCAAACCCAAACCTTTCCCCTAAATCTAATCCTGAAACTGAACCGTATATTGACCCCAATCCAAATCCTGACCCTGACCATAAACCAGACCCCGGCCCAGACCTTCACCAGATCCTGACCCTAAACCTAACCCTGACAATAGCACTGACCCAAAACTAACCCTGTCCTTGAGCTGAACGTGGACCCTAAACCAAAACCAGATCCTGACCCTAAACCTGACACTGGCTCTGAACTTCACCCTGACCCTGACCCAGACCCTGAACATAAACCTAAACCTGACCCTAACGGTGACCCTACACTGACCCTAACACTAACCCTGAAGCTGACTGTGATTCTGACCCTAACTGTAACCCTAAAGGTAACCCTGACCCTGACCCTGATATGGACCATGACACAAAACATAACAATGATTCTAACCCTACAACTAACCCATAAAACTAATGCAGACCCTGACCCTAAACCAGTGTAACCCTAATCCTCAAATTAATTCTAATTCTCACCCCAAACCCATACTTTAAACCTATCCCTGAATTTATCCCTGAATCTGACCTGACCCTTACCCTGAACTTTGCCAAAACTTGACCCTGATCCGAATTTTGACCCTAAACAGAACCCTGGCCCTGACCCTAAACTGAACCCTGGCCCTGACCCTAAACCTGACCCTAATACTTTCACTGACACTGACCATAAACCTAACTCTGACCCAGACCGTGAGCCTGACCAGAACTCTAACCCTAAAGCTAAACTAAGTCAGGACCCTAATCATAAGCCAGAATCTAAACATAAAGCAGGCCTTATTCTAACCATGACCATAATCCTGAACTGGACCCTAACCATAACACTGAACATGACACCAAACCTATCCCTGACCCTGACCCTTACTCTGAAACTAACCCTAACCCTGACACTGACCGTGAGCCTGACCATAAACCCAGCCCTGAACCTAACCCTAACCCTGACCCCTACACTACGCCTAACGATAACCCTGCCCCTAACAATGTCTAACCCTAACCCTGAACCTAACTATAACCCTAAAATTAACCCGGTCCTAAAACTAACTAAAATGCTGACCCTGACTCTGACTGTGAGCCTGACCATAAACCTAACCCTAACCCTAAACCTAACCCTAACCCTAACCCTAACCCTAACCCTAACCCGTACCCTAACCCGTACCCTAACCCGTACCCTAACCCGTACCCTAACCCTAACCCGTACCCTAACCCTAACCCGTACCCTAACCCTAACCCTAACCCGTACCCTAACCCTAACCCTAACCCTAACCCTAACCCTAACCCGTACCCTAACCCTAACCCTAACCCTAAGCCTGACCCAGTCCTAAGCCTGACCCTAACCCTAACCCTAACCCTGACCGTGACTGTGTTCCCGACCCTAACCGCAATCCTTAAGGTAACCCTATCCCTGATCTAATGCCAACCACGATCCTAAACCTAATGCTGAGGCTAAACATAAAACTAAACCCTACCCTAACCCAAAACCTAACCCTAACCTTAAGGCTGTCTAACCCTAACCGAACCATAACCCTACTTCTAAACCTAATCCTAACTCCAAACCCAAACCTTTCCCCTAAATCTAATCCTGAAACTGAACCGTATATTGACCCCAATCCAAATCCTGACCCTGACCATAAACCGGACCCCGGCCCAGACCTTCACCAGATCCTGACCCTAAACCTAACCCTGACAATAGCACTGACCCAAAACTAACCCTGTCCTTGAGCTGAACGTGGACCCTAAACCAAAACCAGATCCTGACCCTAAACCTGACACTGGCTCTGAACTTCACCCTGACCCTGACCCAGACCCTGAACATAAACCTAAACCTGACCCTAACGGTGACCCTACACTGACCCTAACACTAACCCTGAAGCTGACTGTGATTCTGACCCTAACTGTAACCCTAAAGGTAACCCTGACCCTGACCCTGATATGGACCATGACACAAAACATAACAATGATTCTAACCCTACAACTAACCCATAAAACTAATGCAGACCCTGACCCTAAACCAGTGTAACCCTAATCCTCAAATTAATTCTAATTCTCACCCCAAACCCATACTTTAAACCTATCCCTGAATTTATCCCTGAATCTGACCTGACCCTTACCCTGAACTTTGCCAAAACTTGACCCTGATCCGAATTTTGACCCTAAACAGAACCCTGGCCCTGACCCTAAACTGAACCCTGGCCCTGACCCTAAACCTGACCCTAATACTTTCACTGACACTGACCATAAACCTAACTCTGACCCAGACCGTGAGCCTGACCAGAACTCTAACCCTAAAGCTAAACTAAGTCAGGACCCTAATCATAACCCAGAATCTAAACATAAAGCAGGCCTTATTCTAACCATGACCATAATCCTGAACTGGACCCTAACCATAACACTGAACATGACACCAAACCTATCCCTGACCCTGACCCTTACTCTGAAACTAACGCTAACCCTGACACTGACTGTGAGCCTGACCATAAACCTAACCCTGAACCTAACCCTAACCCTGACCCCTACACTACGCCTAACGATAACCCTGGCCCTAACAATGTCTAACCCTAACCCTGAACCTAACTATAACCCTAAAATTAACCCGGTCCTAAAACTAACTGAAAACGCTGACCCTGACTCTGACTGTGAGCCTGACCATAAACCTAACCCTAACCCTAAACCTAACCCTAACCCTAACCCTAACCCTAACCCTAACCCGTACCCTAACCCGTACCCTAACTCGTACCCTAACCCGTACGCTAACCCTAACCCGTACCCTAACCCTAACCCGTACCCTAACCCTAAACCGTACCCTAACCCTAACCCGTACCCTAACCCTAACCCTAACCCGTACCCTAACCCTAACCCGTACCCTAACCCTAATCCTAACCCGTACCCTAAGCCTAACCCTAACCCTAACCCTAAGCCTGACACAGTCCTAAGCCTGACCCTAACCGTAACCCTAACCCTGACCGTGACTGTGTTCCCGACCCTAACCGCAATCCTAAGGTAACCCTATCCCTGATCTAATGCCAACCACGATCCTAAACCTAATGCTGAGGCTAAACATAAAACTAAACCCTACCCTAACCCAAAACCTAACCCTAACCTTAAGGCTGTCTAACCCTAACCGAACCATAACCCTACTTCTAAACCTAATCCTAACTCCAAACCCAAACCTTTCCCCTAAATCTAATCCTGAAACTGAACCGTATATTGACCCCAATCCAAATCCTGACCCTGACCATAAACCGGACCCCGGCCCAGACCTTCACCAGATCCTGACCCTAAACCTAACCCTGACAATAGCACTGACCCAAAACTAACCCTGTCCTTGAGCTGAACGTGGACCCTAAACCAAAACCAGATCCTGACCCTAAACCTGACACTGGCTCTGAACTTCACCCTGACCCTGACCCAGACCCTGAACATAAACCTAAACCTGACCCTAACGGTGACCCTACACTGACCCTAACACTAACCCTGAAGCTGACTGTGATTCTGACCCTAACTGTAACCCTAAAGGTAACCCTGACCCTGACCCTGATATGGACCATGACACAAAACATAACAATGATTCTAACCCTACAACTAACCCATAAAACTAATGCAGACCCTGACCCTAAACCAGTGTAACCCTAATCCTCAAATTAATTCTAATTCTCACCCCAAACCCATACTTTAAACCTATCCCTGAATTTATCCCTGAATCTGACCTGACCCTTACCCTGAACTTTGCCAAAACTTGACCCTGATCCGAATTTTGACCCTAAACAGAACCCTGGCCCTGACCCTAAACTGAACCCTGGCCCTGACCCTAAACCTGACCCTAATACTTTCACTGACACTGACCATAAACCTAACTCTGACCCAACCGTGAGCCTGACCAGAACTCTAACCCTAAAGCTAAACTAAGTCAGGAACCTAATCATAACCCAGAATCTAAACATAAAGCAGGCCTTATTCTAACCATGACCATAATCCTGAACTGGACCCTAACCATAACACTGAACATGACACCAAACCTATCCCTGACCCTGACCCTTACTCTGAAACTAACCCTAACCCTGACACTGACCGTGAGCCTGACCATAAACCTAACCCTGAACCTAACCCTAACCCTGACCCCTACACTACGCCTAACGATAACCCTGCCCCTAACAATGTCTAACCCTAACCATGAACCTAACTATAACCCTAAAATTAACCCGGTCCTAAAACTAACTGAAAACGCTGACCCTGACTCTGACTGTGAGCCTGACCATAAACCTAACCCTAACCCTAAACCTAACCCTAACCCTAACCCGTACCCTAACCCGTACCCTAACCCGTACCCTAACCCGCACCCTAACCCTAACCCGTACCCTAACCCTAACCCGTACCCTAACCCTAACCCTAACCCTAAGCCTAACCCTAACCCTAACCCTAACCCTAAGCCTGACACAGTCCTAAGCCTGACCCTAACCCTAACCCTAACCCTGACCGTGACTGTGTTCCCGACCCTAACCGCAATCCTTAAGGTAACCCTATCCCTGATCTAATGCCAACCACGATCCTAAACCTAATGCTGAGGCTAAACATAAAACTAAACCCTACCCTAACCCAAAACCTAACCCTAACCTTAAGGCTGTCTAACCCTAACCGAACCATAACCCTACTTCTAAACCTAATCCTAACTCCAAACCCAAACCTTTCCCCTAAATCTAATCCTGAAACTGAACCGTATATTGACCCCAATCCAAATCCTGACCCTGACCATAAACCGGACCCCGGCCCAGACCTTCACCAGATCCTGACCCTAAACCTAACCCTGACAATAGCACTGACCCAAAACTAACCCTGTCCTTGAGCTGAACGTGGACCCTAAACCAAAACCAGATCCTGACCCTAAACCTGACACTGGCTCTGAACTTCACCCTGACCCTGACCCAGACCCTGAACATAAACCTAAACCTGACCCTAACGGTGACCCTACACTGACCCTAACACTAACCCTGAAGCTGACTGTGATTCTGACCCTAACTGTAACCCTAAAGGTAACCCTGACCCTGACCCTGATATGGACCATGACACAAAACATAACAATGATTCTAACCCTACAACTAACCCATAAAACTAATGCAGACCCTGACCCTAAACCAGTGTAACCCTAATCCTCAAATTAATTCTAATTCTCACCCCAAACCCATACTTTAAACCTATCCCTGAATTTATCCCTGAATCTGACCTGACCCTTACCCTGAACTTTGCCAAAACTTGACCCTGATCCGAATTTTGACCCTAAACAGAACCCTGGCCCTGACCCTAAACTGAACCCTGGCCCTGACCCTAAACCTGACCCTAATACTTTCACTGACACTGACCATAAACCTAACTCTGACCCAGACCGTGAGCCTGACCAGAACTCTAACCCTAAAGCTAAACTAAGTCAGGACCCTAATCATAACCCAGAATCTAAACATAAAGCAGGCCTTATTCTAACCATGACCATAATCCTGAACTGGACCCTAACCATAACACTGAACATGACACCAAACCTATCCCTGACCCTGACCCTTACTCTGAAACTAACCCTAACCCTGACACTGACTGTGAGCCTGACCATAAACCTAACCCTGAACCTAACCCTAACCCTGACCCCTACACTACGCCTAACGATGACCCTGCCCCTAACAATGTCTAACCCTAACCCTGAACCTAACTATAACCCTAAAATTAACCCGGTCCTAAAACTAACTGAAAACGCTGACCCTGACTCTGACTGTGAGCCTGACCATAAACCTAACCCTAACCCTAAACCTAACCCTAACCCTAACCCTAACCCTAACCCGTACCCTAACCCGTACCCTAACCCGTACCCTAACCCGTACCCTAACCCTAACCCGTACCCTAACCCGTACCCTAATCCTAACCCTAACCCGTACCCTAACCCTAACCCTAACCTGTACCATAACCCTAACCCTAACCCTAACCCTAACCCTAAGCCTAACCCTAACCCTAACCCTAAGCCTGACACAGTCCTAAGCCTGACCCTAACCCTAACCCTAACCCTGACCGTGACTGTGTTCCCGACCCTAACCGCAATCCTTAAGGTAACCCTATCCCTGATCTAATGCCAACCACGATCCTAAACCTAATGCTGAGGCTAAACATAAAACTAAACCCTACCCTAACCCAAAACCTAACCCTAACCTTAAGGCTGTCTAACCCTAACCGAACCATAACCCTACTTCTAAACCTAATCCTAACTCCAAACCCAAACCTTTCCCCTAAATCTAATCCTGAAACTGAACCGTATATTGACCCCAATCCAAATCCTGACCCTGACCATAAACCGGACCCCGGCCCAGACCTTCACCAGATCCTGACCCTAAACCTAACCCTGACAATAGCACTGACCCAAAACTAACCCTGTCCTTGAGCTGAACGTGGACCCTAAACCAAAACCAGATCCTGACCCTAAACCTGACACTGGCTCTGAACTTCACCCTGACCCTGACCCAGACCCTGAACATAAACCTAAACCTGACCCTAACGGTGACCCTACACTGACCCTAACACTAACCCTGAAGCTGACTGTGATTCTGACCCTAACTGTAACCCTAAAGGTAACCCTGACCCTGACCCTGATATGGACCATGACACAAAACATAACAATGATTCTAACCCTACAACTAACCCATAAAACTAATGCAGACCCTGACCCTAAACCAGTGTAACCCTAATCCTCAAATTAATTCTAATTCTCACCCCAAACCCATACTTTAAACCTATCCCTGAATTTATCCCTGAATCTGACCTGACCCTTACCCTGAACTTTGCCAAAACTTGACCCTGATCCGAATTTTGACCCTAAACAGAACCCTGGCCCTGACCCTAAACTGAACCCTGGCCCTGACCCTAAACCTGACCCTAATACTTTCACTGACACTGACCATAAACCTAACTCTGACCCAGACCGTGAGCCTGACCAGAACTCTAACCCTAAAGCTAAACTAAGTCAGGACCCTAATCATAACCCAGAATCTAAACATAAAGCAGGCCTTATTCTAACCATGACCATAATCCTGAACTGGACCCTAACCATAACACTGAACATGACACCAAACCTATCCCTGACCCTGACCCTTACTCTGAAACTAACCCTAACCCTGACACTGACTGTGAGCCTGACCATAAACCTAACCCTGAACCTAACCCTAACCCTGACCCCTACACTACGCCTAACGATAACCCTGCCCCTAACAATGTCTAACCCTAACCCTGAACCTAACTATAACCCTAAAATTAACCCGGTCCTAAAAATAACTGAAAACGCTGACCCTGACTCTGACTGTGAGCCTGACCATAAACCTAACCCTAACTCTAAACCTAACCCTAACCCTAACCCTATACCTAACCCTAACCCTAACCCTAACCCGTACCCTAAACCATACCCTAACCCGTACCCTAACCCTAACACGTACCCCAACCCTAACCCGTACCCTAACCCTAACCCGTACCCTAACCCTAACCCTAACCCGTACACTAACCCTAACCCTAACCCTAACCCTAACCCTAAGCCTAACCCTAACCCTAACCCTAACCCTATGCCTGACACAGTCCTAAGCCTGACCCTAACCCTAACCCTAACCTTGACCGTGACTGTGTTCCCGACCCTAACCGCAATCCTTAAGGTAACCCTATCCCTGATCTAATGCCAACCACGATCCTAAACCTAATGCTGAGGCTAAACATAAAACTAAACCCTACCCTAACCCAAAACCTAACCCTAACCTTAAGGCTGTCTAACCCTAACCGAACCATAACCCTACTTCTAAACCTAATCCTAACTCCACACCCAAACCTTTCCCCTAAATCTAATCCTGAAACTGAACCGTATATTGACCCCAATCCAAATCCTGACCCTGACCATAAACCGGACCCCGGCCCAGACCTTCACCAGATCCTGACCCTAAACCTAACCCTGACAATAGCACTGACCCAAAACTAACCCTGTCCTTGAGCTGAACGTGGACCCTAAACCAAAACCAGATCCTGACCCTAAACCTGACACTGGCTCTGAACTTCACCCTGACCCTGACCCAGACCCTGAACATAAACCTAAACCTGACCCTAACGGTGACCCTACACTGACCCTAACACTAACCCTGAAGCTGACTGTGATTCTGACCCTAACTGTAACCCTAAAGGTAACCCTGACCCTGACCCTGATATGGACCATGACACAAAACATAACAATGATTCTAACCCTACAACTAACCCATAAAACTAATGCAGACCCTGACCCTAAACCAGTGTAACCCTAATCCTCAAATTAATTCTAATTCTCACCCCAAACCCATACTTTAAACCTATCCCTGAATTTATCCCTGAATCTGACCTGACCCTTACCCTGAACTTTGCCAAAACTTGACCCTGATCCGAATTTTGACCCTAAACAGAACCCTGGCCCTGACCCTAAACTGAACCCTGGCCCTGACCCTAAACCTGACCCTAATACTTTCACTGACACTGACCATAAACCTAACTCTGACCCAGACCGTGAGCCTGACCAGAACTCTAACCCTAAAGCTAAACTAAGTCAGGACCCTAATCATAACCCAGAATCTAAACATAAAGCAGGCCTTATTCTAACCATGACCATAATCCTGAACTGGACCCTAACCATAACACTGAACATGACACCAAACCTATCCCTGACCCTGACCCTTACTCTGAAACTAACCCTAACCCTGACACTGACTGTGAGCCTGACCATAAACCTAACCCTGAACCTAACCCTAACCCTGACCCCTACACTACGCCTAACGATGACCCTGCCCCTAACAATGTCTAACCCTAACCCTGAACCTAACTATAACCCTAAAATTAACCCGGTCCTAAAACTAACTGAAAACGCTGACCCTGACTCTGACTGTGAGCCTGACCATAAACCTAACCCTAACCCTAACCCTAACCCTAACCCGTACCCTAACCCTAACCCGTACCCTAACCCGTACCCTAACCCTAACCCGTACCCTAACCCTAACCCGTACCCTAACCCTAACCCTAACCCGTACCCTAACCCTAACCCTAACCCTAACCCTAAGCCTAACCCTAACCCTAACCCTAACCCTAACCCTAAGCCTGACACAGTCCTAAGCCTGACCCTAACCCTAACCCTAACCCTGACCGTGACTGTGTTCCCGACCCTAACCGCAATCCTTAAGGTAACCCTATCCCTGATCTAATGCCAACCACGATCCTAAACCTAATGCTGAGGCTAAACATAAAACTAAACCCTACCCTAACCCAAAACCTAACCCTAACCTTAAGGCTGTCTAACCCTAACCGAACCATAACCCTACTTCTAAACCTAATCCTAACTCCAAACCCAAACCTTTCCCCTAAATCTAATCCTGAAACTGAACCGTATATTGACCCCAATCCAAATCCTGACCCTGACCATAAACCGGACCCCGGCCCAGACCTTCACCAGATCCTGACCCTAAACCTAACCCTGACAATAGCACTGACCCAAAACTAACCCTGTCCTTGAGCTGAACGTGGACCCTAAACCAAAACCAGATCCTGACCCTAAACCTGACACTGGCTCTGAACTTCACCCTGACCCTGACCCAGACCCTGAACATAAACCTAAACCTGACCCTAACGGTGACCCTACACTGACCCTAACACTAACCCTGAAGCTGACTGTGATTCTGACCCTAACTGTAACCCTAAAGGTAACCCTGACCCTGACCCTGATATGGACCATGACACAAAACATAACAATGATTCTAACCCTACAACTAACCCATAAAACTAATGCAGACCCTGACCCTAAACCAGTGTAACCCTAATCCTCAAATTAATTCTAATTCTCACCCCAAACCCATACTTTAAACCTATCCCTGAATTTATCCCTGAATCTGACCTGACCCTTACCCTGAACTTTGCCAAAACTTGACCCTGATCCGAATTTTGACCCTAAACAGAACCCTGGCCCTGACCCTAAACTGAACCCTGGCCCTGACCCTAAACCTGACCCTAATACTTTCACTGACACTGACCATAAACCTAACTCTGACCCAGACCGTGAGCCTGACCAGAACTCTAACCCTAAAGCTAAACTAAGTCAGGACCCTAATCATAAGCCAGAATCTAAACATAAAGCAGGCCTTATTCTAACCATGACCATAATCCTGAACTGGACCCTAACCATAACACTGAACATGACACCAAACCTATCCCTGACCCTGACCCTTACTCTGAAACTAACCCTAACCCTGACACTGACCGTGAGCCTGACCATAAACCCAGCCCTGAACCTAACCCTAACCCTGACCCCTACACTACGCCTAACGATAACCCTGCCCCTAACAATGTCTAACCCTAACCCTGAACCTAACTATAACCCTAAAATTAACCCGGTCCTAAAACTAACTAAAATGCTGACCCTGACTCTGACTGTGAGCCTGACCATAAACCTAACCCTAACCCTAAACCTAACCCTAACCCTAACCCTAACCCTAACCCTAACCCGTACCCTAACCCGTACCCTAACCCGTACCCTAACCCGTACCCTAACCCTAACCCGTACCCTAACCCTAACCCGTACCCTAACCCTAACCCTAACCCGTACCCTAACCCTAACCCTAACCCTAACCCTAACCCTAACCCGTACCCTAACCCTAACCCTAACCCTAAGCCTGACCCAGTCCTAAGCCTGACCCTAACCCTAACCCTAACCCTGACCGTGACTGTGTTCCCGACCCTAACCGCAATCCTTAAGGTAACCCTATCCCTGATCTAATGCCAACCACGATCCTAAACCTAATGCTGAGGCTAAACATAAAACTAAACCCTACCCTAACCCAAAACCTAACCCTAACCTTAAGGCTGTCTAACCCTAACCGAACCATAACCCTACTTCTAAACCTAATCCTAACTCCAAACCCAAACCTTTCCCCTAAATCTAATCCTGAAACTGAACCGTATATTGACCCCAATCCAAATCCTGACCCTGACCATAAACCGGACCCCGGCCCAGACCTTCACCAGATCCTGACCCTAAACCTAACCCTGACAATAGCACTGACCCAAAACTAACCCTGTCCTTGAGCTGAACGTGGACCCTAAACCAAAACCAGATCCTGACCCTAAACCTGACACTGGCTCTGAACTTCACCCTGACCCTGACCCAGACCCTGAACATAAACCTAAACCTGACCCTAACGGTGACCCTACACTGACCCTAACACTAACCCTGAAGCTGACTGTGATTCTGACCCTAACTGTAACCCTAAAGGTAACCCTGACCCTGACCCTGATATGGACCATGACACAAAACATAACAATGATTCTAACCCTACAACTAACCCATAAAACTAATGCAGACCCTGACCCTAAACCAGTGTAACCCTAATCCTCAAATTAATTCTAATTCTCACCCCAAACCCATACTTTAAACCTATCCCTGAATTTATCCCTGAATCTGACCTGACCCTTACCCTGAACTTTGCCAAAACTTGACCCTGATCCGAATTTTGACCCTAAACAGAACCCTGGCCCTGACCCTAAACTGAACCCTGGCCCTGACCCTAAACCTGACCCTAATACTTTCACTGACACTGACCATAAACCTAACTCTGACCCAGACCGTGAGCCTGACCAGAACTCTAACCCTAAAGCTAAACTAAGTCAGGACCCTAATCATAACCCAGAATCTAAACATAAAGCAGGCCTTATTCTAACCATGACCATAATCCTGAACTGGACCCTAACCATAACACTGAACATGACACCAAACCTATCCCTGACCCTGACCCTTACTCTGAAACTAACCCTAACCCTGACACTGACCGTGAGCCTGACCATAAACCTAACCCTGAACCTAACCCTAACCCTGACCCCTACACTACGCCTAACGATAACCCTGCCCCTAACAATGTCTAACCCTAACCATGAACCTAACTATAACCCTAAAATTAACCCGGTCCTAAAACTAACTGAAAACGCTGACCCTGACTCTGACTGTGAGCCTGACCATAAACCTAACCCTAACCCTAAACCTAACCCTAACCCTAACCCGTACCCTAACCCGTACCCTAACCCGTACCCTAACCCGCACCCTAACCCTAACCCGTACCCTAACCCTAACCCGTACCCTAACCCTAACCCTAACCCTAAGCCTAACCCTAACCCTAACCCTAACCCTAAGCCTGACACAGTCCTAAGCCTGACCCTAACCCTAACCCTAACCCTGACCGTGACTGTGTTCCCGACCCTAACCGCAATCCTTAAGGTAACCCTATCCCTGATCTAATGCCAACCACGATCCTAAACCTAATGCTGAGGCTAAACATAAAACTAAACCCTACCCTAACCCAAAACCTAACCCTAACCTTAAGGCTGTCTAACCCTAACCGAACCATAACCCTACTTCTAAACCTAATCCTAACTCCAAACCCAAACCTTTCCCCTAAATCTAATCCTGAAACTGAACCGTATATTGACCCCAATCCAAATCCTGACCCTGACCATAAACCGGACCCCGGCCCAGACCTTCACCAGATCCTGACCCTAAACCTAACCCTGACAATAGCACTGACCCAAAACTAACCCTGTCCTTGAGCTGAACGTGGACCCTAAACCAAAACCAGATCCTGACCCTAAACCTGACACTGGCTCTGAACTTCACCCTGACCCTGACCCAGACCCTGAACATAAACCTAAACCTGACCCTAACGGTGACCCTACACTGACCCTAACACTAACCCTGAAGCTGACTGTGATTCTGACCCTAACTGTAACCCTAAAGGTAACCCTGACCCTGACCCTGATATGGACCATGACACAAAACATAACAATGATTCTAACCCTACAACTAACCCATAAAACTAATGCAGACCCTGACCCTAAACCAGTGTAACCCTAATCCTCAAATTAATTCTAATTCTCACCCCAAACCCATACTTTAAACCTATCCCTGAATTTATCCCTGAATCTGACCTGACCCTTACCCTGAACTTTGCCAAAACTTGACCCTGATCCGAATTTTGACCCTAAACAGAACCCTGGCCCTGACCCTAAACTGAACCCTGGCCCTGACCCTAAACCTGACCCTAATACTTTCACTGACACTGACCATAAACCTAACTCTGACCCAGACCGTGAGCCTGACCAGAACTCTAACCCTAAAGCTAAACTAAGTCAGGACCCTAATCATAACCCAGAATCTAAACATAAAGCAGGCCTTATTCTAACCATGACCATAATCCTGAACTGGACCCTAACCATAACACTGAACATGACACCAAACCTATCCCTGACCCTGACCCTTACTCTGAAACTAACCCTAACCCTGACACTGACTGTGAGCCTGACCATAAACCTAACCCTGAACCTAACCCTAACCCTGACCCCTACACTACGCCTAACGATGACCCTGCCCCTAACAATGTCTAACCCTAACCCTGAACCTAACTATAACCCTAAAATTAACCCGGTCCTAAAACTAACTGAAAACGCTGACCCTGACTCTGACTGTGAGCCTGACCATAAACCTAACCCTAACCCTAAACCTAACCCTAACCCTAACCCTAACCCTAACCCGTACCCTAACCCGTACCCTAACCCGTACCCTAACCCGTACCCTAACCCTAACCCGTACCCTAACCCGTACCCTAATCCTAACCCTAACCCGTACCCTAACCCTAACCCTAACCTGTACCATAACCCTAACCCTAACCCTAACCCTAACCCTAAGCCTAACCCTAACCCTAACCCTAAGCCTGACACAGTCCTAAGCCTGACCCTAACCCTAACCCTAACCCTGACCGTGACTGTGTTCCCGACCCTAACCGCAATCCTTAAGGTAACCCTATCCCTGATCTAATGCCAACCACGATCCTAAACCTAATGCTGAGGCTAAACATAAAACTAAACCCTACCCTAACCCAAAACCTAACCCTAACCTTAAGGCTGTCTAACCCTAACCGAACCATAACCCTACTTCTAAACCTAATCCTAACTCCACACCCAAACCTTTCCCCTAAATCTAATCCTGAAACTGAACCGTATATTGACCCCAATCCAAATCCTGACCCTGACCATAAACCGGACCCCGGCCCAGACCTTCACCAGATCCTGACCCTAAACCTAACCCTGACAATAGCACTGACCCAAAACTAACCCTGTCCTTGAGCTGAACGTGGACCCTAAACCAAAACCAGATCCTGACCCTAAACCTGACACTGGCTCTGAACTTCACCCTGACCCTGACCCAGACCCTGAACATAAACCTAAACCTGACCCTAACGGTGACCCTACACTGACCCTAACACTAACCCTGAAGCTGACTGTGATTCTGACCCTAACTGTAACCCTAAAGGTAACCCTGACCCTGACCCTGATATGGACCATGACACAAAACATAACAATGATTCTAACCCTACAACTAACCCATAAAACTAATGCAGACCCTGACCCTAAACCAGTGTAACCCTAATCCTCAAATTAATTCTAATTCTCACCCCAAACCCATACTTTAAACCTATCCCTGAATTTATCCCTGAATCTGACCTGACCCTTACCCTGAACTTTGCCAAAACTTGACCCTGATCCGAATTTTGACCCTAAACAGAACCCTGGCCCTGACCCTAAACTGAACCCTGGCCCTGACCCTAAACCTGACCCTAATACTTTCACTGACACTGACCATAAACCTAACTCTGACCCAGACCGTGAGCCTGACCAGAACTCTAACCCTAAAGCTAAACTAAGTCAGGACCCTAATCATAACCCAGAATCTAAACATAAAGCAGGCCTTATTCTAACCATGACCATAATCCTGAACTGGACCCTAACCATAACACTGAACATGACACCAAACCTATCCCTGACCCTGACCCTTACTCTGAAACTAACCCTAACCCTGACACTGACTGTGAGCCTGACCATAAACCTAACCCTGAACCTAACCCTAACCCTGACCCCTACACTACGCCTAACGATGACCCTGCCCCTAACAATGTCTAACCCTAACCCTGAACCTAACTATAACCCTAAAATTAACCCGGTCCTAAAACTAACTGAAAACGCTGACCCTGACTCTGACTGTGAGCCTGACCATAAACCTAACCCTAACCCTAACCCTAACCCTAACCCGTACCCTAACCCTAACCCGTACCCTAACCCGTACCCTAACCCTAACCCGTACCCTAACCCTAACCCGTACCCTAACCCTAACCCTAACCCGTACCCTAACCCTAACCCTAACCCTAACCCTAAGCCTAACCCTAACCCTAACCCTAACCCTAACCCTAAGCCTGACACAGTCCTAAGCCTGACCCTAACCCTAACCCTAACCCTGACCGTGACTGTGTTCCCGACCCTAACCGCAATCCTTAAGGTAACCCTATCCCTGATCTAATGCCAACCACGATCCTAAACCTAATGCTGAGGCTAAACATAAAACTAAACCCTACCCTAACCCAAAACCTAACCCTAACCTTAAGGCTGTCTAACCCTAACCGAACCATAACCCTACTTCTAAACCTAATCCTAACTCCAAACCCAAACCTTTCCCCTAAATCTAATCCTGAAACTGAACCGTATATTGACCCCAATCCAAATCCTGACCCTGACCATAAACCGGACCCCGGCCCAGACCTTCACCAGATCCTGACCCTAAACCTAACCCTGACAATAGCACTGACCCAAAACTAACCCTGTCCTTGAGCTGAACGTGGACCCTAAACCAAAACCAGATCCTGACCCTAAACCTGACACTGGCTCTGAACTTCACCCTGACCCTGACCCAGACCCTGAACATAAACCTAAACCTGACCCTAACGGTGACCCTACACTGACCCTAACACTAACCCTGAAGCTGACTGTGATTCTGACCCTAACTGTAACCCTAAAGGTAACCCTGACCCTGACCCTGATATGGACCATGACACAAAACATAACAATGATTCTAACCCTACAACTAACCCATAAAACTAATGCAGACCCTGACCCTAAACCAGTGTAACCCTAATCCTCAAATTAATTCTAATTCTCACCCCAAACCCATACTTTAAACCTATCCCTGAATTTATCCCTGAATCTGACCTGACCCTTACCCTGAACTTTGCCAAAACTTGACCCTGATCCGAATTTTGACCCTAAACAGAACCCTGGCCCTGACCCTAAACTGAACCCTGGCCCTGACCCTAAACCTGACCCTAATACTTTCACTGACACTGACCATAAACCTAACTCTGACCCAGACCGTGAGCCTGACCAGAACTCTAACCCTAAAGCTAAACTAAGTCAGGACCCTAATCATAACCCAGAATCTAAACATAAAGCAGGCCTTATTCTAACCATGACCATAATCCTGAACTGGACCCTAACCATAACACTGAACATGACACCAAACCTATCCCTGACCCTGACCCTTACTCTGAAACTAACCCTAACCCTGACACTGACCGTGAGCCTGACCATAAACCCAGCCCTGAACCTAACCCTAACCCTGACCCCTACACTACGCCTAACGATAACCCTGCCCCTAACAATGTCTAACCCTAACCCTGAACCTAACTATAACCCTAAAATTAACCCGGTCCTAAAACTAACTAAAATGCTGACCCTGACTCTGACTGTGAGCCTGACCATAAACCTAACCCTAACCCTAAACCTAACCCTAACCCTAACCCTAACCCTAACCCTAACCCTAACCCGTACCCTAACCCGTACCCTAACCCGTACCCTAACCCGTACCCTAACCCTAACCCGTACCCTAACCCTAACCCGTACCCTAACCCTAACCCTAACCCGTACCCTAACCCTAACCCTAACCCTAACCCTAACCCTAACCCGTACCCTAACCCTAACCCTAACCCTAAGCCTGACCCAGTCCTAAGCCTGACCCTAACCCTAACCCTAACCCTGACCGTGACTGTGTTCCCGACCCTAACCGCAATCCTTAAGGTAACCCTATCCCTGATCTAATGCCAACCACGATCCTAAACCTAATGCTGAGGCTAAACATAAAACTAAACCCTACCCTAACCCAAAACCTAACCCTAACCTTAAGGCTGTCTAACCCTAACCGAACCATAACCCTACTTCTAAACCTAATCCTAACTCCAAACCCAAACCTTTCCCCTAAATCTAATCCTGAAACTGAACCGTATATTGACCCCAATCCAAATCCTGACCCTGACCATAAACCGGACCCCGGCCCAGACCTTCACCAGATCCTGACCCTAAACCTAACCCTGACAATAGCACTGACCCAAAACTAACCCTGTCCTTGAGCTGAACGTGGACCCTAAACCAAAACCAGATCCTGACCCTAAACCTGACACTGGCTCTGAACTTCACCCTGACCCTGACCCAGACCCTGAACATAAACCTAAACCTGACCCTAACGGTGACCCTACACTGACCCTAACACTAACCCTGAAGCTGACTGTGATTCTGACCCTAACTGTAACCCTAAAGGTAACCCTGACCCTGACCCTGATATGGACCATGACACAAAACATAACAATGATTCTAACCCTACAACTAACCCATAAAACTAATGCAGACCCTGACCCTAAACCAGTGTAACCCTAATCCTCAAATTAATTCTAATTCTCACCCCAAACCCATACTTTAAACCTATCCCTGAATTTATCCCTGAATCTGACCTGACCCTTACCCTGAACTTTGCCAAAACTTGACCCTGATCCGAATTTTGACCCTAAACAGAACCCTGGCCCTGACCCTAAACTGAACCCTGGCCCTGACCCTAAACCTGACCCTAATACTTTCACTGACACTGACCATAAACCTAACTCTGACCCAGACCGTGAGCCTGACCAGAACTCTAACCCTAAAGCTAAACTAAGTCAGGACCCTAATCATAACCCAGAATCTAAACATAAAGCAGGCCTTATTCTAACCATGACCATAATCCTGAACTGGACCCTAACCATAACACTGAACATGACACCAAACCTATCCCTGACCCTGACCCTTACTCTGAAACTAACCCTAACCCTGACACTGACCGTGAGCCTGACCATAAACCTAACCCTGAACCTAACCCTAACCCTGACCCCTACACTACGCCTAACGATAACCCTGCCCCTAACAATGTCTAACCCTAACCATGAACCTAACTATAACCCTAAAATTAACCCGGTCCTAAAACTAACTGAAAACGCTGACCCTGACTCTGACTGTGAGCCTGACCATAAACCTAACCCTAACCCTAAACCTAACCCTAACCCTAACCCGTACCCTAACCCGTACCCTAACCCGTACCCTAACCCGCACCCTAACCCTAACCCGTACCCTAACCCTAACCCGTACCCTAACCCTAACCCTAACCCTAAGCCTAACCCTAACCCTAACCCTAACCCTAAGCCTGACACAGTCCTAAGCCTGACCCTAACCCTAACCCTAACCCTGACCGTGACTGTGTTCCCGACCCTAACCGCAATCCTTAAGGTAACCCTATCCCTGATCTAATGCCAACCACGATCCTAAACCTAATGCTGAGGCTAAACATAAAACTAAACCCTACCCTAACCCAAAACCTAACCCTAACCTTAAGGCTGTCTAACCCTAACCGAACCATAACCCTACTTCTAAACCTAATCCTAACTCCAAACCCAAACCTTTCCCCTAAATCTAATCCTGAAACTGAACCGTATATTGACCCCAATCCAAATCCTGACCCTGACCATAAACCGGACCCCGGCCCAGACCTTCACCAGATCCTGACCCTAAACCTAACCCTGACAATAGCACTGACCCAAAACTAACCCTGTCCTTGAGCTGAACGTGGACCCTAAACCAAAACCAGATCCTGACCCTAAACCTGACACTGGCTCTGAACTTCACCCTGACCCTGACCCAGACCCTGAACATAAACCTAAACCTGACCCTAACGGTGACCCTACACTGACCCTAACACTAACCCTGAAGCTGACTGTGATTCTGACCCTAACTGTAACCCTAAAGGTAACCCTGACCCTGACCCTGATATGGACCATGACACAAAACATAACAATGATTCTAACCCTACAACTAACCCATAAAACTAATGCAGACCCTGACCCTAAACCAGTGTAACCCTAATCCTCAAATTAATTCTAATTCTCACCCCAAACCCATACTTTAAACCTATCCCTGAATTTATCCCTGAATCTGACCTGACCCTTACCCTGAACTTTGCCAAAACTTGACCCTGATCCGAATTTTGACCCTAAACAGAACCCTGGCCCTGACCCTAAACTGAACCCTGGCCCTGACCCTAAACCTGACCCTAATACTTTCACTGACACTGACCATAAACCTAACTCTGACCCAGACCGTGAGCCTGACCAGAACTCTAACCCTAAAGCTAAACTAAGTCAGGACCCTAATCATAACCCAGAATCTAAACATAAAGCAGGCCTTATTCTAACCATGACCATAATCCTGAACTGGACCCTAACCATAACACTGAACATGACACCAAACCTATCCCTGACCCTGACCCTTACTCTGAAACTAACCCTAACCCTGACACTGACTGTGAGCCTGACCATAAACCTAACCCTGAACCTAACCCTAACCCTGACCCCTACACTACGCCTAACGATGACCCTGCCCCTAACAATGTCTAACCCTAACCCTGAACCTAACTATAACCCTAAAATTAACCCGGTCCTAAAACTAACTGAAAACGCTGACCCTGACTCTGACTGTGAGCCTGACCATAAACCTAACCCTAACCCTAAACCTAACCCTAACCCTAACCCTAACCCTAACCCGTACCCTAACCCGTACCCTAACCCGTACCCTAACCCGTACCCTAACCCTAACCCGTACCCTAACCCGTACCCTAATCCTAACCCTAACCCGTACCCTAACCCTAACCCTAACCTGTACCATAACCCTAACCCTAACCCTAACCCTAACCCTAAGCCTAACCCTAACCCTAACCCTAAGCCTGACACAGTCCTAAGCCTGACCCTAACCCTAACCCTAACCCTGACCGTGACTGTGTTCCCGACCCTAACCGCAATCCTTAAGGTAACCCTATCCCTGATCTAATGCCAACCACGATCCTAAACCTAATGCTGAGGCTAAACATAAAACTAAACCCTACCCTAACCCAAAACCTAACCCTAACCTTAAGGCTGTCTAACCCTAACCGAACCATAACCCTACTTCTAAACCTAATCCTAACTCCAAACCCAAACCTTTCCCCTAAATCTAATCCTGAAACTGAACCGTATATTGACCCCAATCCAAATCCTGACCCTGACCATAAACCGGACCCCGGCCCAGACCTTCACCAGATCCTGACCCTAAACCTAACCCTGACAATAGCACTGACCCAAAACTAACCCTGTCCTTGAGCTGAACGTGGACCCTAAACCAAAACCAGATCCTGACCCTAAACCTGACACTGGCTCTGAACTTCACCCTGACCCTGACCCAGACCCTGAACATAAACCTAAACCTGACCCTAACGGTGACCCTACACTGACCCTAACACTAACCCTGAAGCTGACTGTGATTCTGACCCTAACTGTAACCCTAAAGGTAACCCTGACCCTGACCCTGATATGGACCATGACACAAAACATAACAATGATTCTAACCCTACAACTAACCCATAAAACTAATGCAGACCCTGACCCTAAACCAGTGTAACCCTAATCCTCAAATTAATTCTAATTCTCACCCCAAACCCATACTTTAAACCTATCCCTGAATTTATCCCTGAATCTGACCTGACCCTTACCCTGAACTTTGCCAAAACTTGACCCTGATCCGAATTTTGACCCTAAACAGAACCCTGGCCCTGACCCTAAACTGAACCCTGGCCCTGACCCTAAACCTGACCCTAATACTTTCACTGACACTGACCATAAACCTAACTCTGACCCAGACCGTGAGCCTGACCAGAACTCTAACCCTAAAGCTAAACTAAGTCAGGACCCTAATCATAACCCAGAATCTAAACATAAAGCAGGCCTTATTCTAACCATGACCATAATCCTGAACTGGACCCTAACCATAACACTGAACATGACACCAAACCTATCCCTGACCCTGACCCTTACTCTGAAACTAACCCTAACCCTGACACTGACTGTGAGCCTGACCATAAACCTAACCCTGAACCTAACCCTAACCCTGACCCCTACACTACGCCTAACGATAACCCTGCCCCTAACAATGTCTAACCCTAACCCTGAACCTAACTATAACCCTAAAATTAACCCGGTCCTAAAAATAACTGAAAACGCTGACCCTGACTCTGACTGTGAGCCTGACCATAAACCTAACCCTAACTCTAAACCTAACCCTAACCCTAACCCTATACCTAACCCTAACCCTAACCCTAACCCGTACCCTAACCCATACCCTAACCCGTACCCTAACCCTAACACGTACCCCAACCCTAACCCGTACCCTAACCCTAACCCGTACCCTAACCCTAACCCTAACCCGTACACTAACCCTAACCCTAACCCTAACCCTAAGCCTAACCCTAACCCTAACCCTAACCCTATGCCTGACACAGTCCTAAGCCTGACCCTAACCCTAACTCTAACCTTGACCGTGACTGTGTTCCCGACCCTAACCGCAATCCTTAAGGTAACCCTATCCCTGATCTAATGCCAACCACGATCCTAAACCTAATGCTGAGGCTAAACATAAAACTAAACCCTACCCTAACCCAAAACCTAACCCTAACCTTAAGGCTGTCTAACCCTAACCGAACCATAACCCTACTTCTAAACCTAATCCTAACTCCACACCCAAACCTTTCCCCTAAATCTAATCCTGAAACTGAACCGTATATTGACCCCAATCCAAATCCTGACCCTGACCATAAACCGGACCCCGGCCCAGACCTTCACCAGATCCTGACCCTAAACCTAACCCTGACAATAGCACTGACCCAAAACTAACCCTGTCCTTGAGCTGAACGTGGACCCTAAACCAAAACCAGATCCTGACCCTAAACCTGACACTGGCTCTGAACTTCACCCTGACCCTGACCCAGACCCTGAACATAAACCTAAACCTGACCCTAACGGTGACCCTACACTGACCCTAACACTAACCCTGAAGCTGACTGTGATTCTGACCCTAACTGTAACCCTAAAGGTAACCCTGACCCTGACCCTGATATGGACCATGACACAAAACATAACAATGATTCTAACCCTACAACTAACCCATAAAACTAATGCAGACCCTGACCCTAAACCAGTGTAACCCTAATCCTCAAATTAATTCTAATTCTCACCCCAAACCCATACTTTAAACCTATCCCTGAATTTATCCCTGAATCTGACCTGACCCTTACCCTGAACTTTGCCAAAACTTGACCCTGATCCGAATTTTGACCCTAAACAGAACCCTGGCCCTGACCCTAAACTGAACCCTGGCCCTGACCCTAAACCTGACCCTAATACTTTCACTGACACTGACCATAAACCTAACTCTGACCCAGACCGTGAGCCTGACCAGAACTCTAACCCTAAAGCTAAACTAAGTCAGGACCCTAATCATAACCCAGAATCTAAACATAAAGCAGGCCTTATTCTAACCATGACCATAATCCTGAACTGGACCCTAACCATAACACTGAACATGACACCAAACCTATCCCTGACCCTGACCCTTACTCTGAAACTAACCCTAACCCTGACACTGACTGTGAGCCTGACCATAAACCTAACCCTGAACCTAACCCTAACCCTGACCCCTACACTACGCCTAACGATGACCCTGCCCCTAACAATGTCTAACCCTAACCCTGAACCTAACTATAACCCTAAAATTAACCCGGTCCTAAAACTAACTGAAAACGCTGACCCTGACTCTGACTGTGAGCCTGACCATAAACCTAACCCTAACCCTAACCCTAACCCTAACCCGTACCCTAACCCTAACCCGTACCCTAACCCGTACCCTAACCCTAACCCGTACCCTAACCCTAACCCGTACCCTAACCCTAACCCTAACCCGTACCCTAACCCTAACCCTAACCCTAACCCTAAGCCTAACCCTAACCCTAACCCTAACCCTAACCCTAAGCCTGACACAGTCCTAAGCCTGACCCTAACCCTAACCCTAACCCTGACCGTGACTGTGTTCCCGACCCTAACCGCAATCCTTAAGGTAACCCTATCCCTGATCTAATGCCAACCACGATCCTAAACCTAATGCTGAGGCTAAACATAAAACTAAACCCTACCCTAACCCAAAACCTAACCCTAACCTTAAGGCTGTCTAACCCTAACCGAACCATAACCCTACTTCTAAACCTAATCCTAACTCCAAACCCAAACCTTTCCCCTAAATCTAATCCTGAAACTGAACCGTATATTGACCCCAATCCAAATCCTGACCCTGACCATAAACCGGACCCCGGCCCAGACCTTCACCAGATCCTGACCCTAAACCTAACCCTGACAATAGCACTGACCCAAAACTAACCCTGTCCTTGAGCTGAACGTGGACCCTAAACCAAAACCAGATCCTGACCCTAAACCTGACACTGGCTCTGAACTTCACCCTGACCCTGACCCAGACCCTGAACATAAACCTAAACCTGACCCTAACGGTGACCCTACACTGACCCTAACACTAACCCTGAAGCTGACTGTGATTCTGACCCTAACTGTAACCCTAAAGGTAACCCTGACCCTGACCCTGATATGGACCATGACACAAAACATAACAATGATTCTAACCCTACAACTAACCCATAAAACTAATGCAGACCCTGACCCTAAACCAGTGTAACCCTAATCCTCAAATTAATTCTAATTCTCACCCCAAACCCATACTTTAAACCTATCCCTGAATTTATCCCTGAATCTGACCTGACCCTTACCCTGAACTTTGCCAAAACTTGACCCTGATCCGAATTTTGACCCTAAACAGAACCCTGGCCCTGACCCTAAACTGAACCCTGGCCCTGACCCTAAACCTGACCCTAATACTTTCACTGACACTGACCATAAACCTAACTCTGACCCAGACCGTGAGCCTGACCAGAACTCTAACCCTAAAGCTAAACTAAGTCAGGACCCTAATCATAACCCAGAATCTAAACATAAAGCAGGCCTTATTCTAACCATGACCATAATCCTGAACTGGACCCTAACCATAACACTGAACATGACACCAAACCTATCCCTGACCCTGACCCTTACTCTGAAACTAACCCTAACCCTGACACTGACCGTGAGCCTGACCATAAACCTAACCCTGAACCTAACCCTAACCCTGACCCCTACACTACGCCTAACGATAACCCTGTCCCTAACAATGTCTAACCCTAACCCTGAACCTAACTATAACCCTAAAATTAACCCGGTCCTAAAACTAACTGAAAACGCTGACCCTGACTCTGACTGTGAGCCTGACCATAAACCTAACCCTAACTATAACCCTAACCCGTACCCTAACCCGTACCCTAACCCTAACCCGTACCCTAAACCGTACCCTAACCCTAACCCGTACCCTAACCCGTACCCTAACCCTAACCCTAACCCTAACCCGTACCCTAACCCTAACCCTAACCCGTACCCTAACCCTAACCCGTACCCTAACCCTAACCCGTACCCTAACCCGTACCCTAACCCTAACCCGTACCCTAACCCTAACCCTAAGCCTAACCCTAACCCTAACCCTAACCCTAAGCCTGACACAGTCCTAAGCCTGACCCTAACCCTAACCCTAACCCTGACCGTGACTGTGTTCCCGACCCTAACCGCAATCCTTAAGGTAACCCTATCCCTGATCTAATGCCAACCACGATCCTAAACCTAATGCTGAGGCTAAACATAAAACTAAACCCTACCCTAACCCAAAACCTAACCCTAACCTTAAGGCTGTCTAACCCTAACCGAACCATAACCCTACTTCTAAACCTAATCCTAACTCCAAACCCAAACCTTTCCCCTAAATCTAATCCTGAAACTGAACCGTATATTGACCCCAGTCCAAATCCTGACCCTGACCATAAACCGGACCCCGGCCCAGACCTTCACCAGATCCTGACCCTAAACCTAACCCTGACAATAGCACTGACCCAAAACTAACCCTGTCCTTGAGCTGAACGTGGACCCTAAACCAAAACCAGATCCTGACCCTAAACCTGACACTGGCTCTGAACTTCACCCTGACCCTGACCCAGACCCTGAACATAAACCTAAACCTGACCCTAACGGTGACCCTACACTGACCCTAACACTAACCCTGAAGCTGACTGTGATTCTGACCCTAACTGTAACCCTAAAGGTAACCCTGACCCTGACCCTGATATGGACCATGACACAAAACATAACAATGATTCTAACCCTACAACTAACCCATAAAACTAATGCAGACCCTGACCCTAAACCAGTGTAACCCTAATCCTCAAATTAATTCTAATTCTCACCCCAAACCCATACTTTAAACCTATCCCTGAATTTATCCCTGAATCTGACCTGACCCTTACCCTGAACTTTGCCAAAACTTGACCCTGATCTGAATTTTGACCCTAAACAGAACCCTGGCCCTGACCCTAAACTGAACCCTGGCCCTGACCCTAAACCTGACCCTAATACTTTCACTGACACTGACCATAAACCTAACTCTGACCCAGACCGTGAGCCTGACCAGAACTCTAACCCTAAAGCTAAACTAAGTCAGGACCCTAATCATAACCCAGAATCTAAACATAAAGCAGGCCTTATTCTAACCATGACCATAATCCTGAACTGGACCCTAACCATAACACTGAACATGACACCAAACCTATCCCTGACCCTGACCCTTACTCTGAAACTAACCCTAACCCTGACACTGACTGTGAGCCTGACCAAAAACCTAACCCTGAACCTAACCCTAACCCTGACCCCTACACTACGCCTAACGATAACCCTGCCCCTAACAATGTCTAACCCTAACCCTGAACCTAACTATAACCCTAAAATTAACCCGGTCCTAAAACTAACTGAAAACGCTGACCCTGACTCTGACTGTGAGCCTGACCATAAACCTAACCCTAACCCTAAACCTAACCCTAACCCGTACCCTAACCCGTACCCTAACCCGTACCCTAACCCTAACCCGTACCCTAACCCGTACCCTAACCCAAACCCGTACCTAACCCTAACCCTTACCCTAACCCTAACCCATACCCTAACCCTAACCCTAAGCCTAACCCTAACCCTAACCCTAACCCTAAGCCTGACACAGTCCTAAGCCTGACCCAACCCTAACCCTAACCCTGACCGTGACTGTGTTCCCGACCCTAACCGCAATCCTTAAGGTAACCCTATCCCTGATCTAATGCCAACCACGATCCTAAACCTAATGCTGAGGCTAAACATAAAACTAAACCCTACCCTAACCCAAAACCTAACCCTAACCTTAAGGCTGTCTAACCCTAACCGAACCATAACCCTACTTCTAAACCTAATCCTAACTCCAAACCCAAACCTTTCCCCTAAATCTAATCCTGAAACTGAACCGTATATTGACCCCAATCCAAATCCTGACCCTGACCATAAACCGGACCCCGGCCCAGACCTTCACCAGATCCTGACCCTAAACCTAACCCTGACAATAGCACTGACCCAAAACTAACCCTGTCCTTGAGCTGAACGTGGACCCTAAACCAAAACCAGATCCTGACCCTAAACCTGACACTGGCTCTGAACTTCACCCTGACCCTGACCCAGACCCTGAACATAAACCTAAACCTGACCCTAACGGTGACCCTACACTGACCCTAACACTAACCCTGAAGCTGACTGTGATTCTGACCCTAACTGTAACCCTAAAGGTAACCCTGACCCTGACCCTGATATGGACCATGACACAAAACATAACAATGATTCTAACCCTACAACTAACCCATAAAACTAATGCAGACCCTGACCCTAAACCAGTGTAACCCTAATCCTCAAATTAATTCTAATTCTCACCCCAAACCCATACTTTAAACCTATCCCTGAATTTATCCCTGAATCTGACCTGACCCTTACCCTGAACTTTGCCAAAACTTGACCCTGATCCGAATTTTGACCCTAAACAGAACCCTGGCCCTGACCCTAAACTGAACCCTGGCCCTGACCCTAAACCTGACCCTAATACTTTCACTGACACTGACCATAAACCTAACTCTGACCCAGACCGTGAGCCTGACCAGAACTCTAACCCTAAAGCTAAACTAAGTCAGGACCCTAATCATAACCCAGAATCTAAACATAAAGCAGGCCTTATTCTAACCATGACCATAATCCTGAACTGGACCCTAACCATAACACTGAACATGACACCAAACCTATCCCTGACCCTGACCCTTACTCTGAAACTAACCCTAACCCTGACACTGACTGTGAGCCTGACCATAAACCTAACCCTGAACCTAACCCTAACCCTGACCCCTACACTACGCCTAACGATAACCCTGCCCCTAACAATGTCTAACCCTAACCCTGAACCTAACTATAACCCTAAAATTAACCCGGTCCTAAAACTAACTGAAAACGCTGACCCTGACTCTGACTGTGAGCCTGACCATAAACCTAACCCTAACCCTAAACCTAACCCTAACCCTAACCCTAACCCTAAACCTAACCCGTACCCTAACCCGTACCCTAACCCGTACCCTAACCCTAACCCGTACCCTAACCCGTACCCTAACCCTAACCCGTACCCTAACCCTAACCCGTACCTAACCCTAACCCGTACCCTAACCCTAACCCGTACCCTAACCCTAACCCTAAGCCTAACCCTAACCCTAACCCTAACCCTAAGCCTGACACAGTCCTAAGCCTGACCCTAACCCTAACCCTAACCCTGACCGTGACTGTGTTCCCGACCCTAACCGCAATCCTTAAGGTAACCCTATCCCTGATCTAATGCCAACCACGATCCTAAACCTAATGCTGAGGCTAAACATAAAACTAAACCCTACCCTAACCCAAAACCTAACCCTAACCTTAAGGCTGTCTAACCCTAACCGAACCATAACCCTACTTCTAAACCTAATCCTAACTCCAAACCCAAACCTTTCCCCTAAATCTAATCCTGAAACTGAACCGTATATTGACCCCAATCCAAATCCTGACCCTGACCATAAACCGGACCCCGGCCCAGACCTTCACCAGATCCTGACCCTAAACCTAACCCTGACAATAGCACTGACCCAAAACTAACCCTGTCCTTGAGCTGAACGTGGACCCTAAACCAAAACCAGATCCTGACCCTAAACCTGACACTGGCTCTGAACTTCACCCTGACCCTGACCCAGACCCTGAACATGAACCTAAACCTGACCCTAACGGTGACCCTACACTGACCCTAACACTAACCCTGAAGCTGACTGTGATTCTGACCCTAACTGTAACCCTAAAGGTAACCCTGACCCTGACCCTGATATGGACCATGACACAAAACATAACAATGATTCTAACCCTACAACTAACCCATAAAACTAATGCAGACCCTGACCCTAAACCAGTGTAACCCTAATCCTCAAATTAATTCTAATTCTCACCCCAAACCCATACTTTAAACCTATCCCTGAATTTATCCCTGAATCTGACCTGACCCTTACCCTGAACTTTGCCAAAACTTGACCCTGATCCGAATTTTGACCCTAAACAGAACCCTGGCCCTGACCCTAAACTGAACCCTGGCCCTGACCCTAAACCTGACCCTAATACTTTCACTGACACTGACCATAAACCTAACTCTGACCCAGACCGTGAGCCTGACCAGAACTCTAACCCTAAAGCTAAACTAAGTCAGGACCCTAATCATAACCCAGAATCTAAACATAAAGCAGGCCTTATTCTAACCATGACCATAATCCTGAACTGGACCCTAACCATAACACTGAACATGACACCAAACCTATCCCTGACCCTGACCCTTACTCTGAAACTAACCCTAACCCTGACACTGACTGTGAGCCTGACCATAAACCTAACCCTGAACCTAACCCTAACCCTGACCCCTACACTACGCCTAACGATAACCCTGCCCCTAACAATGTCTAACCCTAACCCTGAACCTAACTATAACCCTAAAATTAACCCGGTCCTAAAACTAACTGAAAACGCTGACCCTGACTCTGACTGTGAGCCTGACCATAAACCTAACCCTAACCCTAAACCTAACCCTAACCCTAACCCTAACACTAAACCTAACCCGTACCCTAACCCGTACCCTAACCCGTACCCTAACCCTAACCCGTACCTTACCCTAACCCGTACCCTAACCCTAAGCCTAACCCTAACCCTAACCCTAAGCCTGACACAGTCCTAAGCCTGACCCTAACCCTAACCCTAACCCTGACCGTGACTGTGTTCCCGACCCTAACCGCAATCCTTAAGGTAACCCTATCCCTGATCTAATGCCAACCACGATCCTAAACCTAATGCTGAGGCTAAACATAAAACTAAACCCTACCCTAACCCAAAACCTAACCCTAACCTTAAGGCTGTCTAACCCTAACCGAACCATAACCCTACTTCTAAACCTAATCCTAACTCCAAACCCAAACCTTTCCCCTAAATCTAATCCTGAAACTGAACCGTATATTGACCCCAATCCAAATCCTGACCCTGACCATAAACCGGACCCCGGCCCAGACCTTCACCAGATCCTGACCCTAAACCTAACCCTGACAATAGCACTGACCCAAAACTAACCCTGTCCTTGAGCTGAACGTGGACCCTAAACCAAAACCAGATCCTGACCCTAAACCTGACACTGGCTCTGAACTTCACCCTGACCCTGACCCCGACCCTGAACATAAACCTAAACCTGACCCTAACGGTGACCCTACACTGACCCTAACACTAACCCTGAAGCTGACTGTGATTCTGACCCTAACTGTAACCCTAAAGGTAACCCTGACCCTGACCCTGATATGGACCATGACACAAAACATAACAATGATTCTAACCCTACAACTAACCCATAAAACTAATGCAGACCCTGACCCTAAACCAGTGTAACCCTAATCCTCAAATTAATTCTAATTCTCACCCCAAACCCATACTTTAAACCTATCCCTGAATTTATCCCTGAATCTGACCTGACCCTTACCCTGAACTTTGCCAAAAATTGACCCTGATCCGAATTTTGACCCTAAACAGAACCCTGGCCCTGACCCTAAACTGAACCCTGGCCCTGACCCTAAACCTGACCCTAATACTTTCACTGACACTGACCATAAACCTAACTCTGACCCAGACCGTGAGCCTGACCAGAACTCTAACCCTAAAGCTAAACTAAGTCAGGACCCTAATCATAACCCAGAATCTAAACATAAAGCAGGCCTTATTCTAACCATGACCATAATCCTGAACTGGACCCTAACCATAACACTGAACATGACACCAAACCTATCCCTGACCCTGACCCTTACTCTGAAACTAACCCTAACCCTGACACTGACCGTGAGCCTGACCATAAACCTAACCCTGAACCTAACCCTAACCCTGACCCCTACACTACGCCTAACGATAACCCTGCCCCTAACAATGTCTAACCCTAACCCTGAACCTAACTATAACCCTAAAATTAACCCGGTCCTAAAACTAACTGAAAACGCTGACCCTGACTCTGACTGTGAGCCTGACCATAAACCTAACCCTAACCCTAAACCTAACCCTAACCCTAACCCTAACCCTAAACCTAACCCGTACCCTAACCCGTACCCTAACCCGTACCCTAACCCTAACCCGTACCCTAACCCGTACCCTAACCCTAACCCGTACCCTAACCCTAACCCGTACCTAACCCTAACCCGTACCCTAACCCTAACCCGTACCCTAACCCTAACCCTAACCCTAAGCCTAACCCTAACCCTAACCCTAAGCCTGACACAGTCCTAAGCCTGACCCTAACCCTAACCCTAACCCTGACCGTGACTGTGTTCCCGACCCTAACCGCAATCCTTAAGGTAACCCTATCCCTGATCTAATGCCAACCACGATCCTAAACCTAATGCTGAGGCTAAACATAAAACTAAACCCTACCCTAACCCAAAACCTAACCCTAACCTTAAGGCTGTCTAACCCTAACCGAACCATAACCCTACTTCTAAACCTAATCCTAACTCCAAACCCAAACCTTTCCCCTAAATCTAATCCTGAAACTGAACCGTATATTGACCCCAATCCAAATCCTGACCCTGACCATAAACCGGACCCCGGCCCAGACCTTCACCAGATCCTGACCCTAAACCTAACCCTGACAATAGCACTGACCCAAAACTAACCCTGTCCTTGAGCTGAACGTGGACCCTAAACCAAAACCAGATCCTGACCCTAAACCTGACACTGGCTCTGAACTTCACCCTGACCCTGACCCAGACCCTGAACATAAACCTAAACCTGACCCTAACGGTGACCCTACACTGACCCTAACACTAACCCTGAAGCTGACTGTGATTCTGACCCTAACTGTAACCCTAAAGGTAACCCTGACCCTGACCCTGATATGGACCATGACACAAAACATAACAATGATTCTAACCCTACAACTAACCCATAAAACTAATGCAGACCCTGACCCTAAACCAGTGTAACCCTAATCCTCAAATTAATTCTAATTCTCACCCCAAACCCATACTTTAAACCTATCCCTGAATTTATCCCTGAATCTGACCTGACCCTTACCCTGAACTTTGCCAAAACTTGACCCTGATCCGAATTTTGACCCTAAACAGAACCCTGGCCCTGACCCTAAACTGAACCCTGGCCCTGACCCTAAACCTGACCCTAATACTTTCACTGACACTGACCATAAACCTAACTCTGACCCAGACCGTGAGCCTGACCAGAACTCTAACCCTAAAGCTAAACTAAGTCAGGACCCTAATCATAACCCAGAATCTAAACATAAAGCAGGCCTTATTCTAACCATGACCATAATCCTGAACTGGACCCTAACCATAACACTGAACATGACACCAAACCTATCCCTGACCCTGACCCTTACTCTGAAACTAACCCTAACCCTGACACTGACTGTGAGCCTGACCATAAACCTAACCCTGAACCTAACCCTAACCCTGACCCCTACACTACGCCTAACGATAACCCTGCCCCTAACAATGTCTAACCCTAACCCTGAACCTAACTATAACCCTAAAATTAACCCGGTCCTAAAACTAACTGAAAACGCTGACCCTGACTCTGACTGTGAGCCTGACCATAAACCTAACCCTAACCCTAAACCTAACCCTAACCCTAACCCTAACCCTAACCCTAACCCTAAGCCTAACCCTAACCCGTACCCTAACCCGTACCCTAACCCGTACCCTAACCCTAACCCGTACCCTAACCCGTACCCTAACCCAAACCCGTACCTAACCCTAACCCGTACCCTAACCCTAACCCGTACCCTAACCCTAACCCTAAGCCTAACCCTAACCCTAACCCTAACCCTAAGCCTGACACAGTCCTAAGCCTGACCCTAACCCTAACCCTAACCCTGACTGTGACTGTGTTCCCGACCCTAACCGCAATCCTTAAGGTAACCCTATCCCTGATCTAATGCCAACCACGATCCTAAACCTAATGCTGAGGCTAAACATAAAACTAAACCCTACCCTAACCCAAAACCTAACCCTAACCTTAAGGCTGTCTAACCCTAACCGAACCATAACCCTACTTCTAAACCTAATCCTAACTCCAAACCCAAACCTTTCCCCTAAATCTAATCCTGAAACTGAACCGTATATTGACCCCAATCCAAATCCTGACCCTGACCATAAACCGGACCCCGGCCCAGACCTTCACCAGATCCTGACCCTAAACCTAACCCTGACAATAGCACTGACCCAAAACTAACCCTGTCCTTGAGCTGAACGTGGACCCTAAACCAAAACCAGATCCTGACCCTAAACCTGACACTGGCTCTGAACTTCACCCTGACCCTGACCCCGACCCTGAACATAAACCTAAACCTGACCCTAACGGTGACCCTACACTGACCCTAACACTAACCCTGAAGCTGACTGTGATTCTGACCCTAACTGTAACCCTAAAGGTAACCCTGACCCTGACCCTGATATGGACCATGACACAAAACATAACAATGATTCTAACCCTACAACTAACCCATAAAACTAATGCAGACCCTGACCCTAAACCAGTGTAACCCTAATCCTCAAATTAATTCTAATTCTCACCCCAAACCCATACTTTAAACCTATCCCTGAATTTATCCCTGAATCTGACCTGACCCTTACCCTGAACTTTGCCAAAACTTGACCCTGATCCGAATTTTGACCCTAAACAGAACCCTGGCCCTGACCCTAAACTGAACCCTGGCCCTGACCCTAAACCTGACCCTAATACTTTCACTGACACTGACCATAAACCTAACTCTGACCCAGACCGTGAGCCTGACCAGAACTCTAACCCTAAAGCTAAACTAAGTCAGGACCCTAATCATAACCCAGAATCTAAACATAAAGCAGGCCTTATTCTAACCATGACCATAATCCTGAACTGGACCCTAACCATAACACTGAACATGACACCAAACCTATCCCTGACCCTGACCCTTACTCTGAAACTAACCCTAACCCTGACACTGACTGTGAGCCTGACCATAAACCTAACCCTGAACCTAACCCTAACCCTGACCCCTACACTACGCCTAACGATAACCCTGCCCCTAACAATGTCTAACCCTAACCCTGAACCTAACTATAACCCTAAAATTAACCCGGTCCTAAAACTAACTGAAAACGCTGACCCTGACTCTGACTGTGAGCCTGACCATAAACCTAACCCTAACCCTAAACCTAACCCTAACCCTAACCCTAACCCTAAACCTAACCCGTACCCTAACCCGTACCCTAACCCTAACCCGTACCCTAACCCGTACCCTAACCCTAACCCGTACCCTAACCCTAACCCGTACCTAACCCTAACCCGTACCCTAAACCTAACCCGTACCCTAACCCTAACCCTAACCCTAAGCCTAACCCTAACCCTAACCCTAACCCTAAGCCTGACACAGTCCTAAGCCTGACCCTAACCCTAACCCTAACCCTGACCGTGACTGTGTTCCCGACCCTAACCGCAATCCTTAAGGTAACCCTATCCCTGATCTAATGCCAACCACGATCCTAAACCTAATGCTGAGGCTAAACATAAAACTAAACCCTACCCTAACCCAAAACCTAACCCTAACCTTAAGGCTGTCTAACCCTAACCGAACCATAACCCTACTTCTAAACCTAATCCTAACTCCAAACCCAAACCTTTCCCCTAAATCTAATCCTGAAACTGAACCGTATATTGACCCCAATCCAAATCCTGACCCTGACCATAAACCGGACCCCGGCCCAGACCTTCACCAGATCCTGACCCTAAACCTAACCCTGACAATAGCACTGACCCAAAACTAACCCTGTCCTTGAGCTGAACGTGGACCCTAAACCAAAACCAGATCCTGACCCTAAACCTGACACTGGCTCTGAACTTCACCCTGACCCTGACCCAGACCCTGAACATAAACCTAAACCTGACCCTAACGGTGACCCTACACTGACCCTAACACTAACCCTGAAGCTGACTGTGATTCTGACCCTAACTGTAACCCTAAAGGTAACCCTGACCCTGACCCTGATATGGACCATGACACAAAACATAACAATGATTCTAACCCTACAACTAACCCATAAAACTAATGCAGACCCTGACCCTAAACCAGTGTAACCCTAATCCTCAAATTAATTCTAATTCTCACCCCAAACCCATACTTTAAACCTATCCCTGAATTTATCCCTGAATCTGACCTGACCCTTACCCTGAACTTTGCCAAAACTTGACCCTGATCCGAATTTTGACCCTAAACAGAACCCTGGCCCTGACCCTAAACTGAACCCTGGCCCTGACCCTAAACCTGACCCTAATACTTTCACTGACACTGACCATAAACCTAACTCTGACCCAGACCGTGAGCCTGACCAGAACTCTAACCCTAAAGCTAAACTAAGTCAGGACCCTAATCATAACCAAGAATCTAAACATAAAGCAGGCCTTATTCTAACCATGACCATAATCCTGAACTGGACCCTAACCATAACACTGAACATGACACCAAACCTATCCCTGACCCTGACCCTTACTCTGAAACTAACCCTAACCCTGACACTGACTGTGAGCCTGACCATAAACCTAACCCTGAACCTAACCCTAACCCTGACCCCTACACTACGCCTAACGATAACCCTGCCCCTAACAATGTCTAACCCTAACCCTGAACCTAACTATAACCCTAAAATTAACCCGGTCCTAAAACTAACTGAAAACGCTGACCCTGACTCTGACTGTGAGCCTGACCATAAACCTAACCCTAACCCTAAACCTAACCCTAACCCTAACCCTAACCCTAAACCTAACCCGTACCCTAACCCGTACCCTAACCCGTACCCTAACCCTAACCCGTACCCTAACCCGTACCCTAACCCTAACCCGTACCCTAACCCTAACCCGTACCTAACCCTAACCCGTACCCTAAACCTAACCCGTACCCTAACCCTAACCCTAAGCCTAACCCTAACCCTAACCCTAACCCTAAGCCTGACACAGTCCTAAGCCTGACCCTAACCCTAACCCTAACCCTGACCGTGACTGTGTTCCCGACCCTAACCGCAATCCTTAAGGTAACCCTATCCCTGATCTAATGCCAACCACGATCCTAAACCTAATGCTGAGGCTAAACATAAAACTAAACCCTACCCTAACCCAAAACCTAACCCTAACCTTAAGGCTGTCTAACCCTAACCGAACCATAACCCTACTTCTAAACCTAATCCTAACTCCAAACCCAAACCTTTCCCCTAAATCTAATCCTGAAACTGAACCGTATATTGACCCCAATCCAAATCCTGACCCTGACCATAAACCGGACCCCGGCCCAGACCTTCACCAGATCCTGACCCTAAACCTAACCCTGACAATAGCACTGACCCAAAACTAACCCTGTCCTTGAGCTGAACGTGGACCCTAAACCAAAACCAGATCCTGACCCTAAACCTGACACTGGCTCTGAACTTCACCCTGACCCTGACCCAGACCCTGAACATGAACCTAAACCTGACCCTAACGGTGACCCTACACTGACCCTAACACTAACCCTGAAGCTGACTGTGATTCTGACCCTAACTGTAACCCTAAAGGTAACCCTGACCCTGACCCTGATATGGACCATGACACAAAACATAACAATGATTCTAACCCTACAACTAACCCATAAAACTAATGCAGACCCTGACCCTAAACCAGTGTAACCCTAATCCTCAAATTAATTCTAATTCTCACCCCAAACCCATACTTTAAACCTATCCCTGAATTTATCCCTGAATCTGACCTGACCCTTACCCTGAACTTTGCCAAAACTTGACCCTGATCCGAATTTTGACCCTAAACAGAACCCTGGCCCTGACCCTAAACTGAACCCTGGCCCTGACCCTAAACCTGACCCTAATACTTTCACTGACACTGACCATAAACCTAACTCTGACCCAGACCGTGAGCCTGACCAGAACTCTAACCCTAATGCTAAACTAAGTCAGGACCCTAATCATAACCCAGAATCTAAACATAAAGCAGGCCTTATTTTAACCATGACCATAATCCTGAACTGGACCCTAACCATAACACTGAACATGACACCAAACCTATCCCTGACCCTGACCCTTACTCTGAAACTAACCCTAACCCTGACACTGACTGTGAGCCTGTCCATAAACCTAACCCTAAACCTAACCCTAACCCTGACCCCTACACTACGCCTAACGATAACCCTGCCCCTAACAATGTCTAACCCTAACCCTGAACCTAATTATAACCCTAAAATTAACCCGGTCCTAAAACTAACTGAAAACGCTGACCCTGACTCTGACTGTGAGCCTGACCATAAACCTAACCCTAACCCTAAACCTAATCCTAACCCTAACCCTAACCCTAAACCTAACCCGTACCCTAACCCGTACCCTAACCCGTACCCTAACCCTAACCCGTACCCTAACCCGTACCCTAACCCTAACCCGTACCCTAACCCTAACCCGTACCTAACCCTAACCCGTACCCTAACCCTAACCCGTACCCTAACCCTAACCCTAAGCCTAACCCTAACCCTAACTCTAACCCTAAGCCTGACACAGTCCTAAGCCTGACCCTAACCCTAACCCTAACCCTGACCGTGACTGTGTTCCCGACCCTAACCGCAATCCTTAAGGTAACCCTATCCCTGATCTAATGCCAACCACGATCCTAAACCTAATGCTGAGGCTAAACATAAAACTAAACCCTACCCTAACCCAAAACCTAACCCTAACCTTAAGGCTGTCTAACCCTAACCGAACCATAACCCTACTTCTAAACCTAATCCTAACTCCAAACCCAAACCTTTCCCCTAAATCTAATCCTGAAACTGAACCGTATATTGACCCCAATCCAAATCCTGACCCTGACCATAAACCGGACCCCGGCCCAGACCTTCACCAGATCCTGACCCTAAACCTAACCCTGACAATAGCACTGACCCAAAACTAACCCTGTCCTTGAGCTGAACGTGGACCCTAAACCAAAACCAGATCCTGACCCTAAACCTGACACTGGCTCTGAACTTCACCCTGACCCTGACCCAGACCCTGAACATAAACCTAAACCTGACCCTAACGGTGACCCTACACTGACCCTAACACTAACCCTGAAGCTGACTGTGATTCTGACCCTAACTGTAACCCTAAAGGTAACCCTGACCCTGACCCTGATATGGACCATGACACAAAACATAACAATGATTCTAACCCTACAACTAACCCATAAAACTAATGCAGACCCTGACCCTAAACCAGTGTAACCCTAATCCTCAAATTAATTCTAATTCTCACCCCAAACCCATACTTTAAACCTATCCCTGAATTTATCCCTGAATCTGACCTGACCCTTACCCTGAACTTTGCCAAAACTTGACCCTGATCCGAATTTTGACCCTAAACAGAACCCTGGCCCTGACCCTAAACTGAACCCTGGCCCTGACCCTAAACCTGACCCTAATACTTTCACTGACACTGACCATAAACCTAACTCTGACCCAGACCGTGAGCCTGACCAGAACTCTAACCCTAAAGCTAAACTAAGTCAGGACCCTAATCATAACCCAGAATCTAAACATAAAGCAGGCCTTATTCTAACCATGACCATAATCCTGAACTGGACCCTAACCATAACACTGAACATGACACCAAACCTATCCCTGACCCTGACCCTTACTCTGAAACTAACCCTAAACCCTGACACTGACTGTGAGCCTGACCATAAACCTAACCCTGAACCTAACCCTAACCCTGACCCCTACACTACGCCTAACGATAACCCTGCCCCTAACAATGTCTAACCCTAACCCTGAACCTAATTATAACCCTAAAATTAACCCGGTCCTAAAACTAACTGAAAACGCTGACCCTGACTCTGACTGTGAGCCTGACCATAAACCTAACCCTAACCCTAAACCTAACCCTAACCCTAACCCTAACCCTAAACCTAACCCGTACCCTAACCCGTACCCTAACCCGTACCCTAACCCTAACCCGTACCCTAACCCGTACCCTAACCCTAACCCGTACCCTAACCCTAACCCGTACCTAACCCTAACCCGTACCCTAACCCTAACCCGTACCCTAACCCTAACCCTAAGCCTAACCCTAACCCTAACCCTAACCCTAAGCCTGACACAGTCCTAAGCCTGACCCTAACCCTAACCCTAACCCTGACCGTGACTGTGTTCCCGACCCTAACCGCAATCCTTAAGGTAACCCTATCCCTGATCTAATGCCAACCACGATCCTAAACCTAATGCTGAGGCTAAACATAAAACTAAACCCTACCCTAACCCAAAACCTAACCCTAACCTTAAGGCTGTCTAACCCTAACCGAACCATAACCCTACTTCTAAACCTAATCCTAACTCCAAACCCAAACCTTTCCCCTAAATCTAATCCTGAAACTGAACCGTATATTGACCCCAATCCAAATCCTGACCCTGACCATAAACCGGACCCCGGCCCAGACCTTCACCAGATCCTGACCCTAAACCTAACCCTGACAATAGCACTGACCCAAAACTAACCCTGTCCTTGAGCTGAACGTGGACCCTAAACCAAAACCAGATCCTGACCCTAAACCTGACACTGGCTCTGAACTTCACCCTGACCCTGACCCCAGACCCTGAACATAAACCTAAACCTGACCCTAACGGTGACCCTACACTGACCCTAACACTAACCCTGAAGCTGACTGTGATTCTGACCCTAACTGTAACCCTAAAGGTAACCCTGACCCTGACCCTGATATGGACCATGACACAAAACATAACAATGATTCTAACCCTACAACTAACCCATAAAACTAATGCAGACCCTGACCCTAAACCAGTGTAACCCTAATCCTCAAATTAATTCTAATTCTCACCCCAACCCATACTTTAAACCTATCCCTGAATTTATCCCTGAATCTGACCTGACCCTTACCCTGAACTTTGCCAAAACTTGACCCTGATCCGAATTTTGACCCTAAACAGAACCCTGGCCCTGACCCTAAACTGAACCCTGGCCCTGACCCTAAACCTGACCCTAATACTTTCACTGACACTGACCATAAACCTAACTCTGACCCAGACCGTGAGCCTGACCAGAACTCTAACCCTAAAGCTAAACTAAGTCAGGACCCTAATCATAACCCAGAATCTAAACATAAAGCAGGCCTTATTCTAACCATGACCATAATCCTGAACTGGACCCTAACCATAACACTGAACATGACACCAAACCTATCCCTGACCCTGACCCTTACTCTGAAACTAACCCTAACCCTGACACTGACCGTGAGCCTGACCATAAACCTAACCCTGAACCTAACCCTAACCCTGACCCCTACACTACGCCTAACGATAACCCTGCCCCTAACAATGTCTAACCCTAACCCTGAACCTAACTATAACCCTAAAATTAACCCGGTCCTAAAACTAACTGAAAACGCTGACCCTGACTCTGACTGTGAGCCTGACCATAAACCTAACCCTAACCCTAAACCTAACCCTAACCCGTACCCTAACCCGTACCCTAACCCGTACCCTAACCCTAACCCGTACCCTAACCCGTACCCTAACCCAAACCCGTACCTAACCCTAACCCGTACCCTAACCCTAACCCGTACCCTAACCCTAACCCTAAGCCTAACCCTAACCCTAACCCTAACCCTAAGCCTGACACAGTCCTAAGCCTGACCCTAACCCTAACCCTAACCCTGACCGTGACTGTGTTCCCGACCCTAACCGCAATCCTTAAGGTAACCCTATCCCTGATCTAATGCCAACCACGATCCTAAACCTAATGCTGAGGCTAAACATAAAACTAAACCCTACCCTAACCCAAAACCTAACCCTAACCTTAAGGCTGTCTAACCCTAACCGAACCATAACCCTACTTCTAAACCTAATCCTAACTCCAAACCCAAACCTTTCCCCTAAATCTAATCCTGAAACTGAACCGTATATTGACCCCAATCCAAATCCTGACCCTGACCATAAACCGGACCCCGGCCCAGACCTTCACCAGATCCTGACCCTAAACCTAACCCTGACAATAGCACTGACCCAAAACTAACCCTGTCCTTGAGCTGAACGTGGACCCTAAACCAAAACCAGATCCTGACCCTAAACCTGACACTGGCTCTGAACTTCACCCTGACCCTGACCCAGACCCTGAACATGAACCTAAACCTGACCCTAACGGTGACCCTACACTGACCCTAACACTAACCCTGAAGCTGACTGTGATTCTGACCCTAACTGTAACCCTAAAGGTAACCCTGACCCTGACCCTGATATGGACCATGACACAAAACATAACAATGATTCTAACCCTACAACTAACCCATAAAACTAATGCAGACCCTGACCCTAAACCAGTGTAACCCTAATCCTCAAATTAATTCTAATTCTCACCCCAAACCCATACTTTAAACCTATCCCTGAATTTATCCCTGAATCTGACCTGACCCTTACCCTGAACTTTGCCAAAACTTGACCCTGATCCGAATTTTGACCCTAAACAGAACCCTGGCCCTGACCCTAAACTGAACCCTGGCCCTGACCCTAAACCTGACCCTAATACTTTCACTGACACTGACCATAAACCTAACTCTGACCCAGACCGTGAGCCTGACCAGAACTCTAACCCTAATGCTAAACTAAGTCAGGACCCTAATCATAACCCAGAATCTAAACATAAAGCAGGCCTTATTTTAACCATGACCATAATCCTGAACTGGACCCTAACCATAACACTGAACATGACACCAAACCTATCCCTGACCCTGACCCTTACTCTGAAACTAACCCTAACCCTGACACTGACTGTGAGCCTGTCCATAAACCTAACCCTAAACCTAACCCTAACCCTGACCCCTACACTACGCCTAACGATAACCCTGCCCCTAACAATGTCTAACCCTAACCCTGAACCTAATTATAACCCTAAAATTAACCCGGTCCTAAAACTAACTGAAAACGCTGACCCTGACTCTGACTGTGAGCCTGACCATAAACCTAACCCTAACCCTAAACCTAATCCTAACCCTAACCCTAACCCTAAACCTAACCCGTACCCTAACCCGTACCCTAACCCGTACCCTAACCCTAACCCGTACCCTAACCCGTACCCTAACCCTAACCCGTACCCTAACCCTAACCCGTACCTAACCCTAACCCGTACCCTAACCCTAACCCGTACCCTAACCCTAACCCTAAGCCTAACCCTAACCCTAACTCTAACCCTAAGCCTGACACAGTCCTAAGCCTGACCCTAACCCTAACCCTAACCCTGACCGTGACTGTGTTCCCGACCCTAACCGCAATCCTTAAGGTAACCCTATCCCTGATCTAATGCCAACCACGATCCTAAACCTAATGCTGAGGCTAAACATAAAACTAAACCCTACCCTAACCCAAAACCTAACCCTAACCTTAAGGCTGTCTAACCCTAACCGAACCATAACCCTACTTCTAAACCTAATCCTAACTCCAAACCCAAACCTTTCCCCTAAATCTAATCCTGAAACTGAACCGTATATTGACCCCAATCCAAATCCTGACCCTGACCATAAACCGGACCCCGGCCCAGACCTTCACCAGATCCTGACCCTAAACCTAACCCTGACAATAGCACTGACCCAAAACTAACCCTGTCCTTGAGCTGAACGTGGACCCTAAACCAAAACCAGATCCTGACCCTAAACCTGACACTGGCTCTGAACTTCACCCTGACCCTGACCCAGACCCTGAACATAAACCTAAACCTGACCCTAACGGTGACCCTACACTGACCCTAACACTAACCCTGAAGCTGACTGTGATTCTGACCCTAACTGTAACCCTAAAGGTAACCCTGACCCTGACCCTGATATGGACCATGACACAAAACATAACAATGATTCTAACCCTACAACTAACCCATAAAACTAATGCAGACCCTGACCCTAAACCAGTGTAACCCTAATCCTCAAATTAATTCTAATTCTCACCCCAAACCCATACTTTAAACCTATCCCTGAATTTATCCCTGAATCTGACCTGACCCTTACCCTGAACTTTGCCAAAACTTGACCCTGATCCGAATTTTGACCCTAAACAGAACCCTGGCCCTGACCCTAAACTGAACCCTGGCCCTGACCCTAAACCTGACCCTAATACTTTCACTGACACTGACCATAAACCTAACTCTGACCCAGACCGTGAGCCTGACCAGAACTCTAACCCTAAAGCTAAACTAAGTCAGGACCCTAATCATAACCCAGAATCTAAACATAAAGCAGGCCTTATTCTAACCATGACCATAATCCTGAACTGGACCCTAACCATAACACTGAACATGACACCAAACCTATCCCTGACCCTGACCCTTACTCTGAAACTAACCCTAACCCTGACACTGACTGTGAGCCTGACCATAAACCTAACCCTGAACCTAACCCTAACCCTGACCCCTACACTACGCCTAACGATAACCCTGCCCCTAACAATGTCTAACCCTAACCCTGAACCTAATTATAACCCTAAAATTAACCCGGTCCTAAAACTAACTGAAAACGCTGACCCTGACTCTGACTGTGAGCCTGACCATAAACCTAACCCTAACCCTAAACCTAACCCTAACCCTAACCCTAACCCTAAACCTAACCCGTACCCTAACCCGTACCCTAACCCGTACCCTAACCCTAACCCGTACCCTAACCCGTACCCTAACCCTAACCCGTACCCTAACCCTAACCCGTACCTAATCCTAACCCGTACCCTAACCCTAACCCGTACCCTAACCCTAACCCTAAGCCTAACCCTAACCCTAACCCTAACCCTAAGCCTGACACAGTCCTAAGCCTGACCCTAACCCTAACCCTAACCCTGACCGTGACTGTGTTCCCGACCCTAACCGCAATCCTTAAGGTAACCCTATCCCTGATCTAATGCCAACCACGATCCTAAACCTAATGCTGAGGCTAAACATAAAACTAAACCCTACCCTAACCCAAAACCTAACCCTAACCTTAAGGCTGTCTAACCCTAACCGAACCATAACCCTACTTCTAAACCTAATCCTAACTCCAAACCCAAACCTTTCCCCTAAATCTAATCCTGAAACTGAACCGTATATTGACCCCAATCCAAATCCTGACCCTGACCATAAACCGGACCCCGGCCCAGACCTTCACCAGATCCTGACCCTAAACCTAACCCTGACAATAGCACTGACCCAAAACTAACCCTGTCCTTGAGCTGAACGTGGACCCTAAACCAAAACCAGATCCTGACCCTAAACCTGACACTGGCTCTGAACTTCACCCTGACCCTGACCCAGACCCTGAACATAAACCTAAACCTGACCCTAACGGTGACCCTACACTGACCCTAACACTAACCCTGAAGCTGACTGTGATTCTGACCCTAACTGTAACCCTAAAGGTAACCCTGACCCTGACCCTGATATGGACCATGACACAAAACATAACAATGATTCTAACCCTACAACTAACCCATAAAACTAATGCAGACCCTGACCCTAAACCAGTGTAACCCTAATCCTCAAATTAATTCTAATTCTCACCCCAAACCCATACTTTAAACCTATCCCTGAATTTATCCCTGAATCTGACCTGACCCTTACCCTGAACTTTGCCAAAACTTGACCCTGATCCGAATTTTGACCCTAAACAGAACCCTGGCCCTGACCCTAAACTGAACCCTGGCCCTGACCCTAAACCTGACCCTAATACTTTCACTGACACTGACCATAAACCTAACTCTGACCCAGACCGTGAGCCTGACCAGAACTCTAACCCTAAAGCTAAACTAAGTCAGGACCCTAATCATAACCCAGAATCTAAACATAAAGCAGGCCTTATTCTAACCATGACCATAATCCTGAACTGGACCCTAACCATAACACTGAACATGACACCAAACCTATCCCTGACCCTGACCCTTACTCTGAAACTAACCCTAACCCTGACACTGACCGTGAGCCTGACCATAAACCTAACCCTGAACCTAACCCTAACCCTGACCCCTACACTACGCCTAACGATAACCCTGCCCCTAACAATGTCTAACCCTAACCCTGAACCTAACTATAACCCTAAAATTAACCCGGTCCTAAAACTAACTGAAAACGCTGACCCTGACTCTGACTGTGAGCCTGACCATAAACCTAACCCTAACCCTAAACCTAACCCTAACCCGTACCCTAACCCGTACCCTAACCCGTACCCTAACCCTAACCCGTACCCTAACCCGTACCCTAACCCAAACCCGTACCTAACCCTAACCCGTACCCTAACCCTAACCCGTACCCTAACCCTAACCCTAAGCCTAACCCTAACCCTAACCCTAACCCTAAGCCTGACACAGTCCTAAGCCTGACCCTAACCCTAACCCTAACCCTGACCGTGACTGTGTTCCCGACCCTAACTGCAATCCTTAAGGTAACCCTATCCCTGATCTAATGCCAACCACGATCCTAAACCTAATGCTGAGGCTAAACATAAAACTAAACCCTACCCTAACCCAAAACCTAACCCTAACCTTAAGGCTGTCTAACCCTAACCGAACCATAACCCTACTTCTAAACCTAATCCTAACTCCAAACCCAAACCTTTCCCCTAAATCTAATCCTGAAACTGAACCGTATATTGACCCCAATCCAAATCCTGACCCTGACCATAAACCGGACCCCGGCCCAGACCTTCACCAGATCCTGACCCTAAACCTAACCCTGACAATAGCACTGACCCAAAACTAACCCTGTCCTTGAGCTGAACGTGGACCCTAAACCAAAACCAGATCCTGACCCTAAACCTGACACTGGCTCTGAACTTCACCCTGACCCTGACCCCGACCCTGAACATAAACCTAAACCTGACCCTAACGGTGACCCTACACTGACCCTAACACTAACCCTGAAGCTGACTGTGATTCTGACCCTAACTGTAACCCTAAAGGTAACCCTGACCCTGACCCTGATATGGACCATGACACAAAACATAACAATGATTCTAACCCTACAACTAACCCATAAAACTAATGCAGACCCTGACCCTAAACCAGTGTAACCCTAATCCTCAAATTAATTCTAATTCTCACCCCAAACCCATACTTTAAACCTATCCCTGAATTTATCCCTGAATCTGACCTGACCCTTACCCTGAACTTTGCCAAAACTTGACCCTGATCCGAATTTTGACCCTAAACAGAACCCTGGCCCTGACCCTAAACTGAACCCTGGCCCTGACCCTAAACCTGACCCTAATACTTTCACTGACACTGACCATAAACCTAACTCTGACCCAGACCGTTAGCCTGACCAGAACTCTAACCCTAAAGCTAAACTAAGTCAGGACCCTAATCATAACCCAGAATCTAAACATAAAGCAGGCCTTATTCTAACCATGACCATAATCCTGAACTGGACCCTAACCATAACACTGAACATGACACCAAACCTATCCCTGACCCTGACCCTTACTCTGAAACTAACCCTAACCCTGACACTGACTGTGAGCCTGACCATAAACCTAACCCTGAACCTAACCCTAACCCTGACCCCTACACTACGCCTAACGATAACCCTGCCCCTAACAATGTCTAACCCTAACCCTGAACCTAACTATAACCCTAAAATTAACCCGGTCCTAAAACTAACTGAAAACGCTGACCCTGACTCTGACTGTGAGCCTGACCATAAACCTAACCCTAACCCTAAACCTAACCCTAACCCTAACCCTAACCCTAAACCTAACCCGTACCCTAACCCGTACCCTAACCCGTACCCTAACCCTAACCCGTACCCTAACCCGTACCCTAACCCTAACCCGTACCCTAACCCTAACCCGTACCTAACCCTAACCCGTACCCTAAACCTAACCCGTACCCTAACCCTAACCCTAACCCTAAGCCTAACCCTAACCCTAACCCTAACCCTAAGCCTGACACAGTCCTAAGCCTGACCCTAACCCTAACCCTAACCCTGACCGTGACTGTGTTCCCGACCCTAACCGCAATCCTTAAGGTAACCCTATCCCTGATCTAATGCCAACCACGATCCTAAACCTAATGCTGAGGCTAAACATAAAACTAAACCCTACCCTAACCCAAAACCTAACCCTAACCTTAAGGCTGTCTAACCCTAACCGAACCATAACCCTACTTCTAAACCTAATCCTAACTCCAAACCCAAACCTTTCCCCTAAATCTAATCCTGAAACTGAACCGTATATTGACCCCAATCCAAATCCTGACCCTGACCATAAACCGGACCCCGGCCCAGACCTTCACCAGATCCTGACCCTAAACCTAACCCTGACAATAGCACTGACCCAAAACTAACCCTGTCCTTGAGCTGAACGTGGACCCTAAACCAAAACCAGATCCTGACCCTAAACCTGACACTGGCTCTGAACTTCACCCTGACCCTGACCCAGACCCTGAACATAAACCTAAACCTGACCCTAACGGTGACCCTACACTGACCCTAACACTAACCCTGAAGCTGACTGTGATTCTGACCCTAACTGTAACCCTAAAGGTAACCCTGACCCTGACCCTGATATGGACCATGACACAAAACATAACAATGATTCTAACCCTACAACTAACCCATAAAACTAATGCAGACCCTGACCCTAAACCAGTGTAACCCTAATCCTCAAATTAATTCTAATTCTCACCCCAAACCCATACTTTAAACCTATCCCTGAATTTATCCCTGAATCTGACCTGACCCTTACCCTGAACTTTGCCAAAACTTGACCCTGATCCGAATTTTGACCCTAAACAGAACCCTGGCCCTGACCCTAAACTGAACCCTGGCCCTGACCCTAAACCTGACCCTAATACTTTCACTGACACTGACCATAAACCTAACTCTGACCCAGACCGTGAGCCTGACCAGAACTCTAACCCTAATGCTAAACTAAGTCAGGACCCTAATCATAACCCAGAATCTAAACATAAAGCAGGCCTTACTTTAACCATGACCATAATCCTGAACTGGACCCTAACCATAACACTGAACATGACACCAAACCTATCCCTGACCCTGACCCTTACTCTGAAACTAACCCTAACCCTGACACTGACTGTGAGCCTGTCCATAAACCTAACCCTGAACCTAACCCTAACCCTGACCCCTACACTACGCCTAACGATAACCCTGCCCCTAACAATGTCTAACCCTAACCCTGAACCTAATTATAACCCTAAAATTAACCCGGTCCTAAAACTAACTGAAAACGCTGACCCTGACTCTGACTGTGAGCCTGACCATAAACCTAACCCTAACCCTAAACCTAACCCTAACCCTAACCCTAACCCTAAACCTAACCCGTACCCTAACCCGTACCCTAACCCGTACCCTAACCCTAACCCGTACCCTAACCCGTACCCTAACCCTAACCCGTACCCTAACCCTAACCCGTACCTAACCCTAACCCGTACCCTAACCCTAACCCGTACCCTAACCCTAACCCTAAGCCTAACCCTAACCCTAACCCTAACCCTAAGCCTGACACAGTCCTAAGCCTGACCCTAACCCTAACCCTAACCCTGACCGTGACTGTGTTCCCGACCCTAACCGCAATCCTTAAGGTAACCCTATCCCTGATCTAATGCCAACCACGATCCTAAACCTAATGCTGAGGCTAAACATAAAACTAAACCCTACCCTAACCCAAAACCTAACCCTAACCTTAAGGCTGTCTAACCCTAACCGAACCATAACCCTACTTCTAAACCTAATCCTAACTCCAAACCCAAACCTTTCCCCTAAATCTAATCCTGAAACTGAACCGTATATTGACCCCAATCCAAATCCTGACCCTGACCATAAACCGGACCCCGGCCCAGACCTTCACCAGATCCTGACCCTAAACCTAACCCTGACAATAGCACTGACCCAAAACTAACCCTGTCCTTGAGCTGAACGTGGACCCTAAACCAAAACCAGATCCTGACCCTAAACCTGACACTGGCTCTGAACTTCACCCTGACCCTGACCCAGACCCTGAACATAAACCTAAACCTGACCCTAACGGTGACCCTACACTGACCCTAACACTAACCCTGAAGCTGACTGTGATTCTGACCCTAACTGTAACCCTAAAGGTAACCCTGACCCTGACCCTGATATGGACCATGACACAAAACATAACAATGATTCTAACCCTACAACTAACCCATAAAACTAATGCAGACCCTGACCCTAAACCAGTGTAACCCTAATCCTCAAATTAATTCTAATTCTCACCCCAAACCCATACTTTAAACCTATCCCTGAATTTATCCCTGAATCTGACCTGACCCTTACCCTGAACTTTGCCAAAACTTGACCCTGATCCGAATTTTGACCCTAAACAGAACCCTGGCCCTGACCCTAAACTGAACCCTGGCCCTGACCCTAAACCTGACCCTAATACTTTCACTGACACTGACCATAAACCTAACTCTGACCCAGACCGTGAGCCTGACCAGAACTCTAACCCTAAAGCTAAACTAAGTCAGGACCCTAATCATAACCCAGAATCTAAACATAAAGCAGGCCTTATTCTAACCATGACCATAATCCTGAACTGGACCCTAACCATAACACTGAACATGACACCAAACCTATCCCTGACCCTGACCCTTACTCTGAAACTAACCCTAACCCTGACACTGACTGTGAGCCTGACCATAAACCTAACCCTGAACCTAACCCTAACCCTGACCCCTACACTACGCCTAACGATAACCCTGCCCCTAACAATGTCTAACCCTAACCCTGAACCTAACTATAACCCTAAAATTAACCCGGTCCTAAAACTAAATGAAAACGCTGACCCTGACTCTGACTGTGAGCCTGACCATAAACCTAACCCTAACCCTAAACCTAACCCTAACCCTAACCCTAACCCTAAACCTAACCCGTACCCTAACCCGTACCCTAACCCGTACCCTAACCCTAACCCGTACCCTAACCCGTACCCTAACCCTAACCCGTACCCTAACCCTAACCCGTACCTAACCCTAACCCGTACCCTAACCCTAACCCGTACCCTAACCCTAACCCTAAGCCTAACCCTAACCCTAACCCTAACCTAAGCCTGACACAGTCCTAAGCCTGACCCTAACCCTAACCCTAACCCTGACCGTGACTGTGTTCCCGACCCTAACCGCAATCCTTAAGGTAACCCTATCCCTGATCTAATGCCAACCACGATCCTAAACCTAATGCTGAGGCTAAACATAAAACTAAACCCTACCCTAACCCAAAACCTAACCCTAACCTTAAGGCTGTCTAACCCTAACCGAACCATAACCCTACTTCTAAACCTAATCCTAACTCCAAACCCAAACCTTTCCCCTAAATCTAATCCTGAAACTGAACCGTATATTGACCCCAATCCAAATCCTGACCCTGACCATAAACCGGACCCCGGCCCAGACCTTCACCAGATCCTGACCCTAAACCTAACCCTGACAATAGCACTGACCCAAAACTAACCCTGTCCTTGAGCTGAACGTGGACCCTAAACCAAAACCAGATCCTGACCCTAAACCTGACACTGGCTCTGAACTTCACCCTGACCCTGACCCAGACCCTGAACATGAACCTAAACCTGACCCTAATGGTGACCCTACACTGACCCTAACACTAACCCTGAAGCTGACTGTGATTCTGACCCTAACTGTAACCCTAAAGGTAACCCTGACCCTGACCCTGATATGGACCATGACACAAAACATAACAATGATTCTAACCCTACAACTAACCCATAAAACTAATGCAGACCCTGACCCTAAACCAGTGTAACCCTAATCCTCAAATTAATTCTAATTCTCACCCCAAACCCATACTTTAAACCTATCCCTGAATTTATCCCTGAATCTGACCTGACCCTTACCCTGAACTTTGCCAAAACTTGACCCTGATCCGAATTTTGACCCTAAACAGAACCCTGGCCCTGACCCTAAACTGAACCCTGGCCCTGACCCTAAACCTGACCCTAATACTTTCACTGACACTGACCATAAACCTAACTCTGACCCAGACCGTGAGCCTGACCAGAACTCTAACCCTAATGCTAAACTAAGTCAGGACCCTAATCATAACCCAGAATCTAAACATAAAGCAGGCCTTATTTTAACCATGACCATAATCCTGAACTGGACCCTAACCATAACACTGAACATGACACCAAACCTATCCCTGACCCTGACCCTTACTCTGAAACTAACCCTAACCCTGACACTGACTGTGAACCTGTCCATAAACCTAACCCTGAACCTAACCCTAACCCTGACCCCTACACTACGCCTAACGATAACCCTGCCCCTAACAATGTCTAACCCTAACCCTGAACCTAATTATAACCCTAAAATTAACCCGGTCCTAAAACTAACTGAAAACGCTGACCCTGACTCTGACTGTGAGCCTGACCATAAACCTAACCCTAACCCTAAACCTAACCCTAACCCTAACCCTAAACCTAACCCGTACCCTAACCCGTACCCTAACCCGTACCCTAACCCTAACCCGTACCCTAACCCGTACCCTAACCCTAACCCGTACCCTAACCCTAACCCGTACCTAACCCTAACCCGTACCCTAACACTAACCCGTACCCTAACCCTAACCCTAAGCCTAACCCTAACCCTAACCCTAACCCTAAGCCTGACACAGTCCTAAGCCTGACCCTAACCCTAACCCTAACCCTGACCGTGACTGTGTTCCCGACCCTAACCGCAATCCTTAAGGTAACCCTATCCCTGATCTAATGCCAACCACGATCCTAAACCTAATGCTGAGGCTAAACATAAAACTAAACCCTACCCTAACCCAAAACCTAACCCTAACCTTAAGGCTGTCTAACCCTAACCGAACCATAACCCTACTTCTAAACCTAATCCTAACTCCAAACCCAAACCTTTCCCCTAAATCTAATCCTGAAACTGAACCGTATATTGACCCCAATCCAAATCCTGACCCTGACCATAAACCGGACCCCGGCCCAGACCTTCACCAGATCCTGACCCTAAACCTAACCCTGACAATAGCACTGACCCAAAACTAACCCTGTCCTTGAGCTGAACGTGGACCCTAAACCAAAACCAGATCCTGACCCTAAACCTGACACTGGCTCTGAACTTCACCCTGACCCTGACCCAGACCCTGAACATAAACCTAAACCTGACCCTAACGGTGACCCTACACTGACCCTAACACTAACCCTGAAGCTGACTGTGATTCTGACCCTAACTGTAACCCTAAAGGTAACCCTGACCCTGACCCTGATATGGACCATGACACAAAACATAACAATGATTCTAACCCTACAACTAACCCATAAAACTAATGCAGACCCTGACCCTAAACCAGTGTAACCCTAATCCTCAAATTAATTCTAATTCTCACCCCAAACCCATACTTTAAACCTATCCCTGAATTTATCCCTGAATCTGACCTGACCCTTACCCTGAACTTTGCCAAAACTTGACCCTGATCCGAATTTTGACCCTAAACAGAACCCTGGCCCTGACCCTAAACTGAACCCTGGCCCTGACCCTAAACCTGACCCTAATACTTTCACTGACACTGACCATAAACCTAACTCTGACCCAGACCGTGAGCCTGACCAGAACTCTAACCCTAAAGCTAAACTAAGTCAGGACCCTAATCATAACCCAGAATCTAAACATAAAGCAGGCCTTATTCTAACCATGACCATAATCCTGAACTGGACCCTAACCATAACACTGAACATGACACCAAACCTATCCCTGACCCTGACCCTTACTCTGAAACTAACCCTAACCCTGACACTGACTGTGAGCCTGACCATAAACCTAACCCTGAACCTAACCCTAACCCTGACCCCTACACTACGCCTAACGATAACCCTGCCCCTAACAATGTCTAACCCTAACCCTGAACCTAACTATAACCCTAAAATTAACCCGGTCCTAAAACTAAATGAAAACGCTGACCCTGACTCTGACTGTGAGCCTGACCATAAACCTAACCCTAACCCTAAACCTAACCCTAACCCTAACCCTAAACCTAACCCGTACCCTAACCCGTACCCTAACCCGTACCCTAACCCTAACCCGTACCCTAACCCGTACCCTAACCCTAACCCGTACCCTAACCCTAACCCGTACCTAACCCTAACCCGTACCCTAACCCTAACCCGTACCCTAACCCTAACCCTAAGCCTAACCCTAACCCTAACCCTAACCCTAAGCCTGACACAGTCCTAAGCCTGACCCTAACCCTAACCCTAACCCTGACCGTGACTGTGTTCCCGACCCTAACCGCAATCCTTAAGGTAACCCTATCCCTGATCTAATGCCAACCACGATCCTAAACCTAATGCTGAGGCTAAACATAAAACTAAACCCTACCCTAACCCAAAACCTAACCCTAACCTTAAGGCTGTCTAACCCTAACCGAACCATAACCCTACTTCTAAACCTAATCCTAACTCCAAACCCAAACCTTTCCCCTAAATCTAATCCTGAAACTGAACCGTATATTGACCCCAATCCAAATCCTGACCCTGACCATAAACCGGACCCCGGCCCAGACCTTCACCAGATCCTGACCCTAAACCTAACCCTGACAATAGCACTGACCCAAAACTAACCCTGTCCTTGAGCTGAACGTGGACCCTAAACCAAAACCAGATCCTGACCCTAAACCTGACACTGGCTCTGAACTTCACCCTGACCCTGACCCAGACCCTGAACATATACCTAAACCTGACCCTAACGGTGACCCTACACTGACCCTAACACTAACCCTGAAGCTGACTGTGATTCTGACCCTAACTGTAACCCTAAAGGTAACCCTGACCCTGACCCTGATATGGACCATGACACAAAACATAACAATGATTCTAACCCTACAACTAACCCATAAAACTAATGCAGACCCTGACCCTAAACCAGTGTAACCCTAATCCTCAAATTAATTCTAATTCTCACCCCAAACCCATACTTTAAACCTATCCCTGAATTTATCCCTGAATCTGACCTGACCCTTACCCTGAACTTTGCCAAAACTTGACCCTGATCCGAATTTTGACCCTAAACAGAACCCTGGCCCTGACCCTAAACTGAACCCTGGCCCTGACCCTAAACCTGACCCTAATACTTTCACTGACACTGACCATAAACCTAACTCTGACCCAGACCGTGAGCCTGACCAGAACTCTAACCCTAATGCTAAACTAAGTCAGGACCCTAATCATAACCCAGAATCTAAACATAAAGCAGGCCTTATTTTAACCATGACCATAATCCTGAACTGGACCCTAACCATAACACTGAACATGACACCAAACCTATCCCTGACCCTGACCCTTACTCTGAAACTAACCCTAACCCTGACACTGACTGTGAGCCTGTCCATAAACCTAACCCTGAACCTAACCCTAACCCTGACCCCTACACTACGCCTAACGATAACCCTGCCCCTAACAATGTCTAACCCTAACCCTGAACCTAATTATAACCCTAAAATTAACCCGGTCCTAAAACTAACTGAAAACGCTGACCCTGACTCTGACTGTGAGCCTGACCATAAACCTAACCCTAACCCTAAACCTAACCCTAACCCTAACCCTAACCCTAAACCTAACCCGTACCCTAACCCGTACCCTAACCCGTACCCTAACCCTAACCCGTACCCTAACCCGTACCCTAACCCTAACCCGTACCCTAACCCTAACCCGTACCTAACCCTAACCCGTACCCTAACACTAACCCGTACCCTAACCCTAACCCTAAGCCTAACCCTAACCCTAACCCTAACCCTAAGCCTGACACAGTCCTAAGCCTGACCCTAACCCTAACCCTAACCCTGACCGTGACTGTGTTCCCGACCCTAACCGCAATCCTTAAGGTAACCCTATCCCTGATCTAATGCCAACCACGATCCTAAACCTAATGCTGAGGCTAAACATAAAACTAAACCCTACCCTAACCCAAAACCTAACCCTAACCTTAAGGCTGTCTAACCCTAACCGAACCATAACCCTACTTCTAAACCTAATCCTAACTCCAAACCCAAACCTTTCCCCTAAATCTAATCCTGAAACTGAACCGTATATTGACCCCAATCCAAATCCTGACCCTGACCATAAACCGGACCCCGGCCCAGACCTTCACCAGAATCTGACCCTAAACCTAACCCTGACAATAGCACTGACCCAAAACTAACCCTGTCCTTGAGCTGAACGTGGACCCTAAACCAAAACCAGATCCTGACCCTAAACCTGACACTGGCTCTGAACTTCACCCTGACCCTGACCCAGACCCTGAACATAAACCTAAACCTGACCCTAACGGTGACCCTACACTGACCCTAACACTAACCCTGAAGCTGACTGTGATTCTGACCCTAACTGTAACCCTAAAGGTAACCCTGACCCTGACCCTGATATGGACCATGACACAAAACATAACAATGATTCTAACCCTACAACTAACCCATAAAACTAATGCAGACCCTGACCCTAAACCAGTGTAACCCTAATCCTCAAATTAATTCTAATTCTCACCCCAAACCCATACTTTAAACCTATCCCTGAATTTATCCCTGAATCTGACCTGACCCTTACCCTGAACTTTGCCAAAACTTGACCCTGATCCGAATTTTGACCCTAAACAGAACCCTGGCCCTGACCCTAAACTGAACCCTGGCCCTGACCCTAAACCTGACCCTAATACTTTCACTGACACTGACCATAAACCTAACTCTGACCCAGACCGTGAGCCTGACCAGAACTCTAACCCTAAAGCTAAACTAAGTCAGGACCCTAATCATAACCCAGAATCTAAACATAAAGCAGGCCTTATTCTAACCATGACCATAATCCTGAACTGGACCCTAACCATAACACTGAACATGACACCAAACCTATCCCTGACCCTGACCCTTACTCTGAAACTAACCCTAACCCTGACACTGACTGTGAGCCTGACCATAAACCTAACCCTGAACCTAACCCTAACCCTGACCCCTACACTACGCCTAACGATAACCCTGCCCCTAACAATGTCTAACCCTAACCCTGAACCTAACTATAACCCTAAAATTAACCCGGTCCTAAAACTAAATGAAAACGCTGACCCTGACTCTGACTGTGAGCCTGACCATAAACCTAACCCTAACCCTAAACCTAACCCTAACCCTAACCCTAACCCTAAACCTAACCCGTACCCTAACCGGTACCCTAACCCGTACCCTAACCCTAACCCGTACCCTAACCCGTACCCTAACCCTAACCCGTACCCTAACCCTAACCCGTACCTAACCCTAACCCGTACCCTAACCCTAACCCGTACCCTAACCCTAACCCTAAGCCTAACCCTAACCCTAACCCTAACCCTAAGCCTGACACAGTCCTAAGCCTGACCCTAACCCTAACCCTAACCCTGACCGTGACTGTGTTCCCGACCCTAACCGCAATCCTTAAGGTAACCCTATCCCTGATCTAATGCCAACCACGATCCTAAACCTAATGCTGAGGCTAAACATAAAACTAAACCCTACCCTAACCCAAAACCTAACCCTAACCTTAAGGCTGTCTAACCCTAACCGAACCATAACCCTACTTCTAAACCTAATCCTAACTCCAAACCCAAACCTTTCCCCTAAATCTAATCCTGAAACTGAACCGTATATTGACCCCAATCCAAATCCTGACCCTGACCATAAACCGGACCCCGGCCCAGACCTTCACCAGATCCTGACCCTAAACCTAACCCTGACAATAGCACTGACCCAAAACTAACCCTGTCCTTGAGCTGAACGTGGACCCTAAACCAAAACCAGATCCTGACCCTAAACCTGACACTGGCTCTGAACTTCACCCTGACCCTGACCCAGACCCTGAACATGAACCTAAACCTGACCCTAATGGTGACCCTACACTGACCCTAACACTAACCCTGAAGCTGACTGTGATTCTGACCCTAACTGTAACCCTAAAGGTAACCCTGACCCTGACCCTGATATGGACCATGACACAAAACATAACAATGATTCTAACCCTACAACTAACCCATAAAACTAATGCAGACCCTGACCCTAAACCAGTGTAACCCTAATCCTCAAATTAATTCTAATTCTCACCCCAAACCCATACTTTAAACCTATCCCTGAATTTATCCCTGAATCTGACCTGACCCTTACCCTGAACTTTGCCAAAACTTGACCCTGATCCGAATTTTGACCCTAAACAGAACCCTGGCCCTGACCCTAAACTGAACCCTGGCCCTGACCCTAAACCTGACCCTAATACTTTCACTGACACTGACCATAAACCTAACTCTGACCCAGACCGTGAGCCTGACCAGAACTCTAACCCTAATGCTAAACTAAGTCAGGACCCTAATCATAACCCAGAATCTAAACATAAAGCAGGCCTTATTTTAACCATGACCATAATCCTGAACTGGACCCTAACCATAACACTGAACATGACACCAAACCTATCCCTGACCCTGACCCTTACTCTGAAACTAACCCTAACCCTGACACTGACTGTGAACCTGTCCATAAACCTAACCCTGAACCTAACCCTAACCCTGACCCCTACACTACGCCTAACGATAACCCTGCCCCTAACAATGTCTAACCCTAACCCTGAACCTAATTATAACCCTAAAATTAACCCGGTCCTAAAACTAACTGAAAACGCTGACCCTGACTCTGACTGTGAGCCTGACCATAAACCTAACCCTAACCCTAAACCTAACCCTAACCCTAACCCTAACCCTAAACCTAACCCGTACCCTAACCCGTACCCTAACCCGTACCCTAACCCTAACCCGTACCCTAACCCGTACCCTAACCCTAACCCGTACCCTAACCCTAACCCGTACCTAACCCTAACCCGTACCCTAACCCTAACCCGTACCCTAACCCTAACCCTAAGCCTAACCCTAACCCTAACCCTAACCCTAAGCCTGACACAGTCCTAAGCCTGACCCTAACCCTAACCCTAACCCTGACCGTGACTGTGTTCCCGACCCTAACCGCAATCCTTAAGGTAACCCTATCCCTGATCTAATGCCAACCACGATCCTAAACCTAATGCTGAGGCTAAACATAAAACTAAACCCTACCCTAACCCAAAACCTAACCCTAACCTTAAGGCTGTCTAACCCTAACCGAACCATAACCCTACTTCTAAACCTAATCCTAACTCCAAACCCAAACCTTTCCCCTAAATCTAATCCTGAAACTGAACCGTATATTGACCCCAATCCAAATCCTGACCCTGACCATAAACCGGACCCCGGCCCAGACCTTCACCAGATCCTGACCCTAAACCTAACCCTGACAATAGCACTGACCCAAAACTAACCCTGTCCTTGAGCTGAACGTGGACCCTAAACCAAAACCAGATCCTGACCCTAAACCTGACACTGGCTCTGAACTTCACCCTGACCCTGACCCAGACCCTGAACATAAACCTAAACCTGACCCTAACGGTGACCCTACACTGACCCTAACACTAACCCTGAAGCTGACTGTGATTCTGACCCTAACTGTAACCCTAAAGGTAACCCTGACCCTGACCCTGATATGGACCATGACACAAAACATAACAATGATTCTAACCCTACAACTAACCCATAAAACTAATGCAGACCCTGACCCTAAACCAGTGTAACCCTAATCCTCAAATTAATTCTAATTCTCACCCCAAACCCATACTTTAAACCTATCCCTGAATTTATCCCTGAATCTGACCTGACCCTTACCCTGAACTTTGCCAAAACTTGACCCTGATCCGAATTTTGACCCTAAACAGAACCCTGGCCCTGACCCTAAACTGAACCCTGGCCCTGACCCTAAACCTGACCCTAATACTTTCACTGACACTGACCATAAACCTAACTCTGACCCAGACCGTGAGCCTGACCAGAACTCTAACCCTAAAGCTAAACTAAGTCAGGACCCTAATCATAACCCAGAATCTAAACATAAAGCAGGCCTTATTCTAACCATGACCATAATCCTGAACTGGACCCTAACCATAACACTGAACATGACACCAAACCTATCCCTGACCCTGACCCTTACTCTGAAACTAACCCTAACCCTGACACTGACTGTGAGCCTGACCATAAACCTAACCCTGAACCTAACCCTAACCCTGACCCCTACACTACGCCTAACGATAACCCTGCCCCTAACAATGTCTAACCCTAACCCTGAACCTAACTATAACCCTAAAATTAACCCGGTCCTAAAACTAACTGAAAACGCTGACCCTGACTCTGACTGTGAGCCTGACCATAAACCTAACCCTAACCCTAAACCTAACCCTAACCCTAACCCTAAACCTAACCCGTACCCTAACCCGTACCCTAACCCGTACCCTAACCCTAACCCGTACCCTAACCCGTACCCTAACCCTAACCCGTACCCTAACCCTAACCCGTACCTAACCCTAACCCGTACCCTAACCCTAACCCGTACCCTAACCCTAACCCTAAGCCTAACCCTAACCCTAACCCTAACCCTAAGCCTGACACAGTCCTAAGCCTGACCCTAACCCTAACCCTAACCCTGACCGTGACTGTGTTCCCGACCCTAACCGCAATCCTTAAGGTAACCCTATCCCTGATCTAATGCCAACCACGATCCTAAACCTAATGCTGAGGCTAAACATAAAACTAAACCCTACCCTAACCCAAAACCTAACCCTAACCTTAAGGCTGTCTAACCCTAACCGAACCATAACCCTACTTCTAAACCTAATCCTAACTCCAAACCCAAACCTTTCCCCTAAATCTAATCCTGAAACTGAACCGTATATTGACCCCAATCCAAATCCTGACCCTGACCATAAACCGGACCCCGGCCCAGACCTTCACCAGATCCTGACCCTAAACCTAACCCTGACAATAGCACTGACCCAAAACTAACCCTGTCCTTGAGCTGAACGTGGACCCTAAACCAAAACCAGATCCTGACCCTAAACCTGACACTGGCTCTGAACTTCACCCTGACCCTGACCCAGACCCTGAACATATACCTAAACCTGACCCTAACGGTGACCCTACACTGACCCTAACACTAACCCTGAAGCTGACTGTGATTCTGACCCTAACTGTAACCCTAAAGGTAACCCTGACCCTGACCCTGATATGGACCATGACACAAAACATAACAATGATTCTAACCCTACAACTAACCCATAAAACTAATGCAGACCCTGACCCTAAACCAGTGTAACCCTAATCCTCAAATTAATTCTAATTCTCACCCCAAACCCATACTTTAAACCTATCCCTGAATTTATCCCTGAATCTGACCTGACCCTTACCCTGAACTTTGCCAAAACTTGACCCTGATCCGAATTTTGACCCTAAACAGAACCCTGGCCCTGACCCTAAACTGAACCCTGGCCCTGACCCTAAACCTGACCCTAATACTTTCACTGACACTGACCATAAACCTAACTCTGACCCAGACCGTGAGCCTGACCAGAACTCTAACCCTAAAGCTAAACTAAGTCAGGACCCTAATCATAACCCAGAATCTAAACATAAAGCAGGCCTTATTCTAACCATGACCATAATCCTGAACTGGACCCTAACCATAACACTGAACATGACACCAAACCTATCCCTGACCCTGACCCTTACTCTGAAACTAACCCTAACCCTGACACTGACTGTGAGCCTGACCATAAACCTAACCCTGAACCTAACCCTAACCCTGACCCCTACACTACGCCTAACGATAACCCTGCCCCTAACAATGTCTAACCCTAACCCTGAACCTAACTATAACCCTAAAATTAACCCGGTCCTAAAACTAACTGAAAACGCTGACCCTGACTCTGACTGTGAGCCTGACCATAAACCTAACCCTAACCCTAAACCTAACCCTAACCCTAACCCTAACCCTAAACCTAACCCGTACCCTAACCCGTACCCTAACCCGTACCCTAACCCTAACCCGTACCCTAACCCGTACCCTAACCCTAACCCGTACCCTAACCCTAACCCGTACCTAACCCTAACCCGTACCCTAACCCTAACCCGTACCCTAACCCTAACAATAAGCCTAACCCTAACCCTAACCCTAACCCTAAGCCTGACACAGTCCTAAGCCTGACCCTAACCCTAACCCTAACCCTGACCGTGACTGTGTTCCCGACCCTAACCGCAATCCTTAAGGTAACCCTATCCCTGATCTAATGCCAACCACGATCCTAAACCTAATGCTGAGGCTAAACATAAAACTAAACCCTACCCTAACCCAAAACCTAACCCTAACCTTAAGGCTGTCTAACCCTAACCGAACCATAACCCTACTTCTAAACCTAATCCTAACTCCAAACCCAAACCTTTCCCCTAAATCTAATCCTGAAACTGAACCGTATATTGACCCCAATCCAAATCCTGACCCTGACCATAAACTGGACCCCGGCCCAGACCTTCACCAGATCCTGACCCTAAACCTAACCCTGACAATAGCACTGACCCAAAACTAACCCTGTCCTTGAGCTGAACGTGGACCCTAAACCAAAACCAGATCCTGACCCTAAACCTGACACTGGCTCTGAACTTCACCCTGACCCTGACCCAGACCCTGAACATATACCTAAACCTGACCCTAACGGTGACCCTACACTGACCCTAACACTAACCCTGAAGCTGACTGTGATTCTGACCCTAACTGTAACCCTAAAGGTAACCCTGACCCTGACCCTGATATGGACCATGACACAAAACATAACAATGATTCTAACCCTACAACTAACCCATAAAACTAATGCAGACCCTGACCCTAAACCAGTGTAACCCTAATCCTCAAATTAATTCTAATTCTCACCCCAAACCCATACTTTAAACCTATCCCTGAATTTATCCCTGAATCTGACCTGACCCTTACCCTGAACTTTGCCAAAACTTGACCCTGATCCGAATTTTGACCCTAAACAGAACCCTGGCCCTGACCCTAAACTGAACCCTGGCCCTGACCCTAAACCTGACCCTAATACTTTCACTGACACTGACCATAAACCTAACTCTGACCCAGACCGTGAGCCTGACCAGAACTCTAACCCTAAAGCTAAACTAAGTCAGGACCCTAATCATAACCCAGAATCTAAACATAAAGCAGGCCTTATTCTAACCATGACCATAATCCTGAACTGGACCCTAACCATAACACTGAACATGACACCAAACCTATCCCTGACCCTGACCCTTACTCTGAAACTAACCCTAACCCTGACACTGACTGTGAGCCTGACCATAAACCTAACCCTGAACCTAACCCTAACCCTGACCCCTACACTACGCCTAACGATAACCCTGCCCCTAACAATGTCTAACCCTAACCCTGAACCTAATTATAACCCTAAAATTAACCCGGTCCTAAAACTAACTGAAAACGCGGACCCTGACTCTGACTGTGAGCCTGACCATAAACCTAACCCTAACCCTAAACCTAACCCTAACCCTAACCCTAACCCTAAACCTAACCCGTACCCTAACCCGTACCCTAACCCGTACCCTAACCCTAACCCGTACCCTAACCCGTACCCTAACCCTAACCCGTACCCTAACCCTAACCCGTACCTAACCCTAACCCGTACCCTAAACCTAACCCGTACCCTAACCCTAACCCTAACCCTAAGCCTAACCCTAACCCTAACCCTAACCCTAAGCCTGACACAGTCCTAAGCCTGACCCTAACCCTAACCCTAACCCTGACCGTGACTGTGTTCCCGACCCTAACCGCAATCCTTAAGGTAACCCTATCCCTGATCTAATGCCAACCACGATCCTAAACCTAATGCTGAGGCTAAACATAAAACTAAACCCTACCCTAACCCAAAACCTAACCCTAACCTTAAGGCTGTCTAACCCTAACCGAACCATAACCCTACTTCTAAACCTAATCCTAACTCCAAACCCAAACCTTTCCCCTAAATCTAATCCTGAAACTGAACCGTATATTGACCCCAATCCAAATCCTGACCCTGACCATAAACCGGACCCCGGCCCAGACCTTCACCAGATCCTGACCCTAAACCTAACCCTGACAATAGCACTGACCCAAAACTAACCCTGTCCTTGAGCTGAACGTGGACCCTAAACCAAAACCAGATCCTGACCCTAAACCTGACACTGGCTCTGAACTTCACCCTGACCCTGACCCAGACCCTGAACATATACCTAAACCTGACCCTAACGGTGACCCTACACTGACCCTAACACTAACCCTGAAGCTGACTGTGATTCTGACCCTAACTGTAACCCTAAAGGTAACCCTGACCCTGACCCTGATATGGACCATGACACAAAACATAACAATGATTCTAACCCTACAACTAACCCATAAAACTAATGCAGACCCTGACCCTAAACCAGTGTAACCCTAATCCTCAAATTAATTCTAATTCTCACCCCAAACCCATACTTTAAACCTATCCCTGAATTTATCCCTGAATCTGACCTGACCCTTACCCTGAACTTTGCCAAAACTTGACCCTGATCCGAATTTTGACCCTAAACAGAACCCTGGCCCTGACCCTAAACTGAACCCTGGCCCTGACCCTAAACCTGACCCTAATACTTTCACTGACACTGACCATAAACCTAACTCTGACCCAGACCGTGAGCCTGACCAGAACTCTAACCCTAAAGCTAAACTAAGTCAGGACCCTAATCATAACCCAGAATCTAAACATAAAGCAGGCCTTATTCTAACCATGACCATAATCCTGAACTGGACCCTAACCATAACACTGAACATGACACCAAACCTATCCCTGACCCTGACCCTTACTCTGAAACTAACCCTAACCCTGACACTGACTGTGAGCCTGACCATAAACCTAACCCTGAACCTAACCCTAACCCTGACCCCTACACTACGCCTAACGATAACCCTGCCCCTAACAATGTCTAACCCTAACCCTGAACCTAACTATAACCGTAAAATTCACCCGGTCCTAAAACTAACTGAAAACGCTGACCCTGACTCTGACTGTGAGCCTGACCATAAACCTAACCCTAACCCTAAACCTAACCCTAACCCTAACCCTAACCCTAAACCTAACCCGTACCCTAACCCGTACCCTAACCCGTACCCTAACCCTAACCCGTACCCTAACCCGTACCCTAACCCTAACCCGTACCCTAACCCTAACCCGTACCTAACCCTAACCCGTACCCTAACCCTAACCCGTACCCTAACCCTAACCCTAAGCCTAACCCTAACCCTAACCCTAACCCTAAGCCTGACACAGTCCTAAGCCTGACCCTAACCCTAACCCTAACCCTGACCGTGACTGTGTTCCCGACCCTAACCGCAATCCTTAAGGTAACCCTATCCCTGATCTAATGCCAACCACGATCCTAAACCTAATGCTGAGGCTAAACATAAAACTAAACCCTACCCTAACCCAAAACCTAACCCTAACCTTAAGGCTGTCTAACCCTAACCGAACCATAACCCTACTTCTAAACCTAATCCTAACTCCAAACCCAAACCTTTCCCCTAAATCTAATCCTGAAACTGAACCGTATATTGACCCCAATCCAAATCCTGACCCTGACCATAAACCGGACCCCGGCCCAGACCTTCACCAGATCCTGACCCTAAACCTAACCCTGACAATAGCACTGACCCAAAACTAACCCTGTCCTTGAGCTGAACGTGGACCCTAAACCAAAACCAGATCCTGACCCTAAACCTGACACTGGCTCTGAACTTCACCCTGAGCCTGACCCAGACCCTGAACATAAACCTAAACCTGACCCTAACGGTGACCCTACACTGACCCTAACACTAACCCTGAAGCTGACTGTGATTCTGACCCTAACTGTAACCCTAAAGGTAACCCTGACCCTGACCCTGATATGGACCATGACACAAAACATAACAATGATTCTAACCCTACAACTAACCCATAAAACTAATGCAGACCCTGACCCTAAACCAGTGTAACCCTAATCCTCAAATTAATTCTAATTCTCACCCCAAACCCATACTTTAAACCTATCCCTGAATTTATCCCTGAATCTGACCTGACCCTTACCCTGAACTTTGCCAAAACTTGACCCTGATCCGAATTTTGACCCTAAACAGAACCCTGGCCCTGACCCTAAACTGAACCCTGGCCCTGACCCTAAACCTGACCCTAATACTTTCACTGACACTGACCATAAACCTAACTCTGACCCAGACCGTGAGCCTGACCAGAACTCTAACCCTAATGCTAAACTAAGTCAGGACCCTAATCATAACCCAGAATCTAAACATAAAGCAGGCCTTATTTTAACCATGACCATAATCCTGAACTGGACCCTAACCATAACACTGAACATGACACCAAACCTATCCCTGACCCTGACCCTTACTCTGAAACTAACCCTAACCCTGACACTGACTGTGAGCCTGTCCATAAACCTAACCCTGAACCTAACCCTAACCCTGACCCCTACACTACGCCTAACGATAACCCTGCCCCTAACAATGTCTAACCCTAACCCTGAACCTAATTATAACCCTAAAATTAACCCGGTCCTAAAACTAACTGAAAACGCTGACCCTGACTCTGACTGTGAGCCTGACCATAAACCTAACCCTAACCCTAAACCTAACCCTAACCCTAACCCTAACCCTAAACCTAACCCGTACCCTAACCCGTACCCTAACCCGTACCCTAACCCTAACCCGTACCCTAACCCGTACCCTAACCCTAACCCGTACCCTAACCCTAACCCGTACCTAACCCTAACCCGTACCCTAACCCTAACCCGTACCCTAACCCTAACCCTAAGCCTAACCCTAACCCTAACCCTAACCCTAAGCCTGACACAGTCCTAAGCCTGACCCTAACCCTAACCCTAACCCTGACCGTGACTGTGTTCCCGACCCTAACCGCAATCCTTAAGGTAACCCTATCCCTGATCTAATGCCAACCACGATCCTAAACCTAATGCTGAGGCTAAACATAAAACTAAACCCTACCCTAACCCAAAACCTAACCCTAACCTTAAGGCTGTCTAACCCTAACCGAACCATAACCCTACTTCTAAACCTAATCCTAACTCCAAACCCAAACCTTTCCCCTAAATCTAATCCTGAAACTGAACCGTATATTGACCCCAATCCAAATCCTGACCCTGACCATAAACCGGACCCCGGCCCAGACCTTCACCAGATCCTGACCCTAAACCTAACCCTGACAATAGCACTGACCCAAAACTAACCCTGTCCTTGAGCTGAACGTGGACCCTAAACCAAAACCAGATCCTGACCCTAAACCTGACACTGGCTCTGAACTTCACCCTGACCCTGACCCAGACCCTGAACATAAACCTAAACCTGACCCTAACGGTGACCCTACACTGACCCTAACACTAACCCTGAAGCTGACTGTGATTCTGACCCTAACTGTAACCCTAAAGGTAACCCTGACCCTGACCCTGATATGGACCATGACACAAAACATAACAATGATTCTAACCCTACAACTAACCCATAAAACTAATGCAGACCCTGACCCTAAACCAGTGTAACCCTAATCCTCAAATTAATTCTAATTCTCACCCCAAACCCATACTTTAAACCTATCCCTGAATTTATCCCTGAATCTGACCTGACCCTTACCCTGAACTTTGCCAAAACTTGACCCTGATCCGAATTTTGACCCTAAACAGAACCCTGGCCCTGACCCTAAACTGAACCCTGGCCCTGACCCTAAACCTGACCCTAATACTTTCACTGACACTGACCATAAACCTAACTCTGACCCAGACCGTGAGCCTGACCAGAACTCTAACCCTAAAGCTAAACTAAGTCAGGACCCTAATCATAACCCAGAATCTAAACATAAAGCAGGCCTTATTCTAACCATGACCATAATCCTGAACTGGACCCTAACCATAACACTGAACATGACACCAAACCTATCCCTGACCCTGACCCTTACTCTGAAACTAACCCTAACCCTGACACTGACTGTGAGCCTGACCATAAACCTAACCCTGAACCTAACCCTAACCCTGACCCCTACACTACGCCTAACGATAACCCTGCCCCTAACAATGTCTAACCCTAACCCTGAACCTAACTATAACCCTAAAATTAACCCGGTCCTAAAACTAACTGAAAACGCTGACCCTGACTCTGACTGTGAGCCTGACCATAAACCTAACCCTAACCCTAAACCTAACCCTAACCCTAACCCTAACCCTAAACCTAACCCGTACCCTAACCCGTACCCTAACCCGTACCCTAACCCTAACCCGTACCCTAACCCGTACCCTAACCCTAACCCGTATCCTAACCCTAACCCGTACCTAACCCTAACCCGTACCCTAACCCTAACCCGTACCCTAACCCTAACCCTAAGCCTAACCCTAACCCTAACCCTAACCCTAAGCCTGACACAGTCCTAAGCCTGACCCTAACCCTAACCCTAACCCTGACCGTGACTGTGTTCCCGACCCTAACCGCAATCCTTAAGGTAACCCTATCCCTGATCTAATGCCAACCACGATCCTAAACCTAATGCTGAGGCTAAACATAAAACTAAACCCTACCCTAACCCAAAACCTAACCCTAACCTTAAGGCTGTCTAACCCTAACCGAACCATAACCCTACTTCTAAACCTAATCCTAACTCCAAACCCAAACCTTTCCCCTAAATCTAATCCTGAAACTGAACCGTATATTGACCCCAATCCAAATCCTGACCCTGACCATAAACCGGACCCCGGCCCAGACCTTCACCAGATCCTGACCCTAAACCTAACCCTGACAATAGCACTGACCCAAAACTAACCCTGTCCTTGAGCTGAACGTGGACCCTAAACCAAAACCAGATCCTGACCCTAAACCTGACACTGGCTCTGAACTTCACCCTGACCCTGACCCAGACCCTGAACATATACCTAAACCTGACCCTAACGGTGACCCTACACTGACCCTAACACTAACCCTGAAGCTGACTGTGATTCTGACCCTAACTGTAACCCTAAAGGTAACCCTGACCCTGACCCTGATATGGACCATGACACAAAACATAACAATGATTCTAACCCTACAACTAACCCATAAAACTAATGCAGACCCTGACCCTAAACCAGTGTAACCCTAATCCTCAAATTAATTCTAATTCTCACCCCAAACCCATACTTTAAACCTATCCCTGAATTTATCCCTGAATCTGACCTGACCCTTACCCTGAACTTTGCCAAAACTTGACCCTGATCCGAATTTTGACCCTAAACAGAACCCTGGCCCTGACCCTAAACTGAACCCTGGCCCTGACCCTAAACCTGACCCTAATACTTTCACTGACACTGACCATAAACCTAACTCTGACCCAGACCGTGAGCCTGACCAGAACTCTAACCCTAAAGCTAAACTAAGTCAGGACCCTAATCATAACCCAGAATCTAAACATAAAGCAGGCCTTATTCTAACCATGACCATAATCCTGAACTGGACCCTAACCATAACACTGAACATGACACCAAACCTATCCCTGACCCTGACCCTTACTCTGAAACTAACCCTAACCCTGACACTGACTGTGAGCCTGACCATAAACCTAACCCTGAACCTAACCCTAACCCTGACCCCTACACTACGCCTAACGATAACCCTGCCCCTAACAATGTCTAACCCTAACCCTGAACCTAACTATAACCCTAAAATTAACCCGGTCCTAAAACTAAATGAAAACGCTGACCCTGACTCTGACTGTGAGCCTGACCATAAACCTAACCCTAACCCTAAACCTAACCCTAACCCTAACCCTAACCCTAAACCTAACCCGTACCCTAACCCGTACCCTAACCCGTACCCTAACCCTAACCCGTACCCTAACCCGTACCCTAACCCTAACCCGTACCCTAACCCAAACCCGTACCTAACCCTAACCCGTACCCTAACCCTAACCCGTACCCTAACCCTAACCCTAAGCCTAACCCTAACCCTAACCCTAAGCCTGACACAGTCCTAAGCCTGACCCTAACCCTAACCCTAACCCTGACCGTGACTGTGTTCCCGACCCTAACCGCAATCCTTAAGGTAACCCTATCCCTGATCTAATGCCAACCACGATCCTAAACCTAATGCTGAGGCTAAACATAAAACTAAACCCTACCCTAACCCAAAACCTAACCCTAACCTTAAGGCTGTCTAACCCTAACCGAACCATAACCCTACTTCTAAACCTAATCCTAACTCCAAACCCAAACCTTTCCCCTAAATCTAATCCTGAAACTGAACCGTATATTGACCCCAATCCAAATCCTGACCCTGACCATAAACCGGACCCCGGCCCAGACCTTCACCAGATCCTGACCCTAAACCTAACCCTGACAATAGCACTGACCCAAAACTAACCCTGTCCTTGAGCTGAACGTGGACCCTAAACCAAAACCAGATCCTGACCCTAAACCTGACACTGGCTCTGAACTTCACCCTGACCCTGACCCAGACCCTGAACATATACCTAAACCTGACCCTAACGGTGACCCTACACTGACCCTAACACTAACCCTGAAGCTGACTGTGATTCTGACCCTAACTGTAACCCTAAAGGTAACCCTGACCCTGACCCTGATATGGACCATGACACAAAACATAACAATGATTCTAACCCTACAACTAACCCATAAAACTAATGCAGACCCTGACCCTAAACCAGTGTAACCCTAATCCTCAAATTAATTCTAATTCTCACCCCAAACCCATACTTTAAACCTATCCCTGAATTTATCCCTGAATCTGACCTGACCCTTACCCTGAACTTTGCCAAAACTTGACCCTGATCCGAATTTTGACCCTAAACAGAACCCTGGCCCTGACCCTAAACTGAACCCTGGCCCTGACCCTAAACCTGACCCTAATACTTTCACTGACACTGACCATAAACCTAACTCTGACCCAGACCGTGAGCCTGACCAGAACTCTAACCCTAAAGCTAAACTAAGTCAGGACCCTAATCATAACCCAGAATCTAAACATAAAGCAGGCCTTATTCTAACCATGACCATAATCCTGAACTGGACCCTAACCATAACACTGAACATGACACCAAACCTATCCCTGACCCTGACCCTTACTCTGAAACTAACCCTAACCCTGACACTGACTGTGAGCCTGACCATAAACCTAACCCTGAACCTAACCCTAACCCTGACCCCTACACTACGCCTAACGATAACCCTGCCCCTAACAATGTCTAACCCTAACCCTGAATCTAACTATAACCCTAAAATTAACCCGGTCCTAAAACTAACTGAAAACGCTGACCCTGACTCTGACTGTGAGCCTGACCATAAACCTAACCCTAACCCTAAACCTAACCCTAACCCTTACCATAACCCTAACCCTAACCCTAACCCGTACCCTAACCCGTACCCTAACCCGTACCCTAACCCTAACCCGTACCCTAACCCTAACCCGTACCCTAACCCTAACCCTAACCCGTACCCTAACCCTAACCCTAAGCCTAACCCTAACCCTAACCCTAAGCCTGACACAGTCCTAAGCCTGACCCTAACCCTAACCCTAACCCTGACCGTGACTGTGTTCCCGACCCTAACCGCAATCCTTAAGGTAACCCTATCCCTGATCTAATGCCAACCACGATCCTAAACCTAATGCTGAGGCTAAACATAAAACTAAACCCTACCCTAACCCAAAACCTAACCCTAACCTTAAGGCTGTCTAACCCTAACCGAACCATAACCCTACTTCTAAACCTAATCCTAACTCCAAACCCAAACCTTTCCCCTAAATCTAATCCTGAAACTGAACCGTATATTGACCCCAATCCAAATCCTGACCCTGACCATAAACCGGACCCCGGCCCAGACCTTCACCAGATCCTGACCCTAAACCTAACCCTGACAATAGCACTGACCCAAAACTAACCCTGTCCTTGAGCTGAACGTGGACCCTAAACCAAAACCAGATCCTGACCCTAAACCTGACACTGGCTCTGAACTTCACCCTGACCCTGACCCAGACCCTGAACATAAAACTAAACCTGACCCTAACGGTGACCCTACACTGACCCTAACACTAACCCTGAAGCTGACTGTGATTCTGACCCTAACTGTAACCCTAAAGGTAACCCTGACCCTGACCCTGATATGGACCATGACACAAAACATAACAATGATTCTAACCCTACAACTAACCCATAAAACTAATGCAGACCCTGACCCTAAACCAGTGTAACCCTAATCCTCAAATTAATTCTAATTCTCACCCCAAACCCATACTTTAAACCTATCCCTGAATTTATCCCTGAATCTGACCTGACCCTTACCCTGAACTTTGCCAAAACTTGACCCTGATCCGAATTTTGACCCTAAACAGAACCCTGGCCCTGACCCTAAACTGAACCCTGGCCCTGACCCTAAACCTGACCCTAATACTTTCACTGACACTGACCATAAACCTAACTCTGACCCAGAACGTGAGCCTGACCAGAACTCTAACCCTAAAGCTAAACTAAGTCAGGACCCTAATTATAACCCAGAATCTAAACATAAAGCAGGCCTTATTCTAACCATGACCATAATCCTGAACTGGACCCTAACCATAACACTGAACATGACACCAAACCTATCCCTGACCCTGACCCTTACTCTGAAACTAACCCTAACCCTGACACTGACTGTGAGCCTGACCATAAACCTAACCCTGAACCTAACCCTAACCCTGACCCCTACACTACGCCTAACGATTACCCTGCCCCTAACAATGTCTAACCCTAACCCTGAACCTAACTATAACCCTAAAATTAACCCGGTCCTAAAACTAACTGAAAACGCTGACCCTGACTCTGACTGTGAGCCTGACCATAAACCTAACCCTAACCCTAAACCTAACCCTAACCCTAACCCTAACCCTAACCCGTACCCTAACCCGTACCCTAACCCGTACCCTAACCCTAACCCGTACCCTAACCCATACCCTAACCCTAACCCGTACCTAACCCTAACCCGTACCCTAACCCTAACCCGTACCCTAACCCTAACCCTAACCCGTACCCTAACCCTAACCCTAACCCTAACCCTAACCCTAAGCCTAACCCTAACCCTAACCCTAAGCCTGACACAGTCCTAAGCCTGACCCTAACCCTAACCCTAACCCTGACCGTGACTGTGTTCCCGACCCTAACCGCAATCCTTAAGGTAACCCTATCCCTGATCTAATGCCAACCACGATCCTAAACCTAATGCTGAGGCTAAACATAAAACTAAACCCTACCCTAACCCAAAACCTAACCCTAACCTTAAGGCTGTCTAACCCTAACCGAACCATAACCCTACTTCTAAACCTAATCCTAACTCCAAACCCAAACCTTTCCCCTAAATCTAATCCTGAAACTGAACCGTATATTGACCCCAATCCAAATCCTGACCCTGACCATAAACCGGACCCCGGCCCAGACCTTCACCAGATCCTGACCCTAAACCTAACCCTGACAATAGCACTGACCCAAAACTAACCCTGTCCTTGAGCTGAACGTGGACCCTAAACCAAAACCAGATCCTGACCCTAAACCTGACACTGGCTCTGAACTTCACCCTGAGCCTGACCCAGACCCTGAACATGAACCTAAACCTGACCCTAACGATGACCCTACACTGACCCTAACACTAACCCTGAAGCTGACTGTGATTCTGACCCTAACTGTAACCCTAAAGGTAACCCTGACCCTGACCCTGATATGGACCATGACACAAAACATAACAATGATTCTAACCCTAAACTAACCCATAAAACTAATGCAGACCCTGACCCTAAACCAGTGTAACCCTAATCCTCAAATTAATTCTAATTCTCACCCCAAACCCATACTTTAAACCTATCCCTGAATTTATCCCTGAATCTGACCTGACCCTTACCCTGAACTTTGCCAAAACTTGACCCTGATCCGAATTTTGACCCTAAACAGAACCCTGGCCCTGACCCTAAACTGAACCCTGGCCCTGACCCTAAACCTGACCCTAATACTTTCACTGACACTGACCATAAACCTAACTCTGACCCAGACCGTGAGCCTGACCAGAACTCTAACCCTAATGCTAAACTAAGTCAGGACCCTAATCATAACCCAGAATCTAAACATAAAGCAGGCCTTATTTTAACCATGACCATAATCCTGAACTGGACCCTAACCATAACACTGAACATGACACCAAACCTATCCCTGACCCTGACCCTTACTCTGAAACTAACCCTAACCCTGACACTGACTGTGAGCCTGTCCATAAACCTAACCCTGAACCTAACCCTAACCCTGACCCCTACACTACGCCTAACGATAACCCTGCCCCTAACAATGTCTAACCCTAACCCTGAACCTAATTATAACCCTAAAATTAACCCGGTCCTAAAACTAACTGAAAACGCTGACCCTGACTCTGACTGTGAGCCTGACCATAAACCTAACCCTAACCCTAAACCTAACCCTAACCCTAACCCTAACCCTAAACCTAACCCGTACCCTAAACCGTACCCTAACCCGTACCCTAACCCTAACCCGTACCCTAACCCGTATCCTAACCCTAACACGTACCCTAACCCTAACCCGTACCTAACCCTAACCCGTACCCTAACCCTAACCCGTACCCTAACCCTAACCCTAAGCCTAACCCTAACCCTAACCCTAACCCTAAGCCTGACACAGACCTAAGCCTGACCCTAACCCTAACCCTAACCCTGACCGTGACTGTGTTCCCGACCCTAACCGCAATCCTTAAGGTAACCCTATCCCTGATCTAATGCCAACCACGATCCTAAACCTAATGCTGAGGCTAAACATAAAACTAAACCCTACCCTAACCCAAAACCTAACCCTAACCTTAAGGCTGTCTAACCCTAACCGAACCATAACCCTACTTCTAAACCTAATCCTAACTCCAAACCCAAACCTTTCCCCTAAATCTAATCCTGAAACTGAACCGTATATTGACCCCAATCCAAATCCTGACCCTGACCATAAACCGGACCCCGGCCCAGACCTTCACCAGATCCTGACCCTAAACCTAACCCTGACAATAGCACTGACCCAAAACTAACCCTGTCCTTGAGCTGAACGTGGACCCTAAACCAAAACCAGATCCTGACCCTAAACCTGACACTGGCTCTGAACTTCACCCTGACCCTGACCCAGACCCTGAACATAAACCTAAACCTGACCCTAACGGTGACCCTACACTGACCCTAACACTAACCCTGAAGCTGACTGTGATTCTGACCCTAACTGTAACCCTAAAGGTAACCCTGACCCTGACCCTGATATGGACCATGACACAAAACATAACAATGATTCTAACCCTACAACTAACCCATAAAACTAATGCAGACCCTGACCCTAAACCAGTGTAACCCTAATCCTCAAATTAATTCTAATTCTCACCCCAAACCCATACTTTAAACCTATCCCTGAATTTATCCCTGAATCTGACCTGACCCTTACCCTGAACTTTGCCAAAACTTGACCCTGATCCGAATTTTGACCCTAAACAGAACCCTGGCCCTGACCCTAAACTGAACCCTGGCCCTGACCCTAAACCTGACCCTAATACTTTCACTGACACTGACCATAAACCTAACTCTGACCCAGACCGTGAGCCTGACCAGAACTCTAACCCTAAAGCTAAACTAAGTCAGGACCCTAATCATAACCCAGAATCTAAACATAAAGCAGGCCTTATTTTACCATGACCATAATCCTGAACTGGACCCTAACCATAACACTGAACATGACACCAAACCTATCCCTGACCCTGACCCTTACTCTGAAACTAACCCTAACCCTGACACTGACTGTGAACCTGACCATAAACCTAACCCTGAACCTAACCCTAACCCTGACCCCTACACTACGCCTAACGATAACCCTGCCCCTAACAATGTCTAACCCTAACCCTGAACCTAACTATAACCCTAAAATTAACCCGGTCCTAAAACTAAATGAAAACGCTGACCCTGACTCTGACTGTGAGCCTGACCATAAACCTAACCCTAACCCTAAACCTAACCCTAACCCTAACCCTAACCCTAAACCTAACCCATACCCTAACCCGTACCCTAACCCGTACCCTAACCCTAACCCGTACCCTAACCCGTACCCTAACCCTAACCCGTACCCTAACCCTAACCCGTACCTAACCCTAACCCGTACCCTAACCCTAACCCGTACCCTAACCCTAACCCTAAGCCTAACCCTAACCCTAACCCTAGCCCTAAGCCTGACACAGTCCTAAGCCTGACCCTAACCCTAACCCTAACCCTGACCGTGACTGTGTTCCCGACCCTAACCGCAATCCTTAAGGTAACCCTATCCCTGATCTAATGCCAACCACGATCCTAAACCTAATGCTGAGGCTAAACATAAAACTAAACCCTACCCTAACCCAAAACCTAACCCTAACCTTAAGGCTGTCTAACCCTAACCGAACCATAACCCTACTTCTAAACCTAATCCTAACTCCAAACCCAAACCTTTCCCCTAAATCTAATCCTGAAACTGAACCGTATATTGACCCCAATCCAAATCCTGACCCTGACCATAAACCGGACCCCGGCCCAGACCTTCACCAGATCCTGACCCTAAACCTAACCCTGACAATAGCACTGACCCAAAACTAACCCTGTCCTTGAGCTGAACGTGGACCCTAAACCAAAACCAGATCCTGACCCTAAACCTGACACTGGCTCTGAACTTCACCCTGACCCTGACCCAGACCCTGAACATATACCTAAACCTGACCCTAACGGTGACCCTACACTGACCCTAACACTAACCCTGAAGCTGACTGTGATTCTGACCCTAACTGTAACCCTAAAGGTAACCCTGACCCTGACCCTGATATGGACCATGACACAAAACATAACAATGATTCTAACCCTACAACTAACCCATAAAACTAATGCAGACCCTGACCCTAAACCAGTGTAACCCTAATCCTCAAATTAATTCTAATTCTCACCCCAAACCCATACTTTAAACCTATCCCTGAATTTATCCCTGAATCTGACCTGACCCTTACCCTGAACTTTGCCAAAACTTGACCCTGATCCGAATTTTGACCCTAAACAGAACCCTGGCCCTGACCCTAAACTGAACCCTGGCCCTGACCCTAAACCTGACCCTAATACTTTCACTGACACTGACCATAAACCTAACTCTGACCCAGACCGTGAGCCTGACCAGAACTCTAACCCTAAAGCTAAACTAAGTCAGGACCCTAATCATAACCCAGAATCTAAACATAAAGCAGGCCTTATTCTAACCATGACCATAATCCTGAACTGGACCCTAACCATAACACTGAACATGACACCAAACCTATCCCTGACCCTGACCCTTACTCTGAAACTAACCCTAACCCTGACACTGACTGTGAGCCTGACCATAAACCTAACCCTGAACCTAACCCTAACCCTGACCCCTACACTACGCCTAACGATAACCCTGCCCCTAACAATGTCTAACCCTAACCCTGAACCTAACTATAACCCTCAAATTAACCCGGTCCTAAAACTAACTGAAAACGCTGACCCTGACTCTGACTGTGAGCCTGACCATAAACCTAACCCTAACCCTAAACCTAACCCTAACCCTAACCCTAACCCTAAACCTAACCCGTACCCTAACCCGTACCCTAACCCGTACCCTAACCCTAACCCGTACCCTAACCCGTACCCTAACCCTAACCCGTACCCTAACCCTAACCCGTACCTAACCCTAACCCGTACCCTAACCCTAACCCGTACCCTAACCCTAACCCTAAGCCTAACCCTAACCCTAACCCTAACCCTAAGCCTGACACAGTCCTAAGCCTGACCCTAACCCTAACCCTAACCCTGACCGTGACTGTGTTCCCGACCCTAACCGCAATCCTTAAGGTAACCCTATCCCTGATCTAATGCCAACCACGATCCTAAACCTAATGCTGAGGCTAAACATAAAACTAAACCCTACCCTAACCCAAAACCTAACCCTAACCTTAAGGCTGTCTAACCCTAACCGAACCATAACCCTACTTCTAAACCTAATCCTAACTCCAAACCCAAACCTTTCCCCTAAATCTAATCCTGAAACTGAACCGTATATTGACCCCAATCCAAATCCTGACCCTGACCATAAACCGGACCCCGGCCCAGACCTTCACCAGATCCTGACCCTAAACCTAACCCTGACAATAGCACTGACCCAAAACTAACCCTGTCCTTGAGCTGAACGTGGACCCTAAACCAAAACCAGATCCTGACCCTAAACCTGACACTGGCTCTGAACTTCACCCTGACCCTGACCCAGACCCTGAACATGAACCTAAACCTAACCCTAACGGTGACCCTACACTGACCCTAACACTAACCCTGAAGCTGACTGTGATTCTGACCCTAACTGTAACCCTAAAGGTAACCCTGACCCTGACCCTGATATGGACCATGACACAAAACATAACAATGATTCTAACCCTACAACTAACCCATAAAACTAATGCAGACCCTGACCCTAAACCAGTGTAACCCTAATCCTCAAATTAATTCTAATTCTCACCCCAAACCCATACTTTAAACCTATCCCTGAATTTATCCCTGAATCTGACCTGACCCTTACCCTGAACTTTGCCAAAACTTGACCCTGATCCGAATTTTGACCCTAAACAGAACCCTGGCCCTGACCCTAAACTGAACCCTGGCCCTGACCCTAAACCTGACCCTAATACTTTCACTGACACTGTCCATAAACCTAACTCTGACCCAGACCGTGAGCCTGACCAGAACTCTAAACCTAATGCTAAACTAAGTCAGGACCCTAATCATAACCCAGAATCTAAACATAAAGCAGGCCTTATTCTAACCATGACCATAATCCTGAACTGGACCCTAACCATAACACTGAACATGACACCAAACCTATCCCTGACCCTGACCCTTACTCTGAAACTAACCCTAACCCTGACACTGACTGTGAGCCTGACCATAAACCTAACCCTGAACCTAACCCTACCCCTGACCCCTACACTACGCCTAACGATAACCCTGCCCCTAACAATGTCTAACCCTAACCCTGAACCTAACTATAACCCTAAAATTAACCCGGTCCTAAAACTAACTGAAAACGCTGACCCTGACTCTGACTGTGAGCCTGACCATAAACCTAACCCTAACCCTAAACCTAACCCTAACCCTAACCCTAACCCTAACCCTAAACCTAACCCGTACCCTAACCCGTACCCTAACCCGTACCCTAACCCTAACCCGTACCCTAACCCGTACCCTAACCCTAACCCGTACCCTAACCCTAACCCGTACCTAACCCTAACCCGTACCCTAACCCTAACCCGTACCCTAACCCTAACCCTAAGCCTAACCCTAACCCTAACCCTAACCCTAAGCCTGACACAGTCCTAAGCCTGACCCTAACCCTAACCCTAACCCTGACCGTGACTGTGTTCCCGACCCTAACCGCAATCCTTAAGGTAACCCTATCCCTGATCTAATGCCAACCACGATCCTAAACCTAATGCTGAGGCTTAACATAAAACTAAACCCTACCCTAACCCAAAACCTAACCCTAACCTTAAGGCTGTCTAACCCTAACCGAACCATAACCCTACTTCTAAACCTAATCCTAACTCCAAACCCAAACCTTTCCCCTAAATCTAATCCTGAAACTGAACCGTATATTGACCCCAATCCAAATCCTGACCCTGACCATAAACCGGACCCCGGCCCAGACCTTCACCAGATCCTGACCCTAAACCTAACCCTGACAATAGCACTGACCCAAAACTAACCCTGTCCTTGAGCTGAACGTGGACCCTAAACCAAAACCAGATCCTGACCCTAAACCTGACACTGGCTCTGAACTTCACCCTGACCCTGACCCAGACCCTGAACATGAACCTAAACCTGACCCTAACGGTGACCCTACACTGACCCTAACACTAACCCTGAAGCTGACTGTGATTCTGACCCTAACTGTAACCCTAAAGGTAACCCTGACCCTGACCCTGATATGGACCATGACACAAAACATAACAATGATTCTAACCCTACAACTAACCCATAAAACTAATGCAGACCCTGACCCTAAACCAGTGTAACCCTAATCCTCAAATTAATTCTAATTCTCACCCCAAACCCATACTTTAAAACCTATCCCTGAATTTATCCCTGAATCTGACCTGACCCTTACCCTGAACTTTGCCAAAACTTGACCCTGATCCGAATTTTGACCCTAAACAGAACCCTGGCCCTGACCCTAAACTGAACCCTGGCCCTGACCCTAAACCTGACCCTAATACTTTCACTGACACTGACCATAAACCTAACTCTGACCCAGACCGTGAGCCTGACCAGAACTCTAACCCTAAAGCTAAACTAAGTCAGGACCCTAATCATAACCCAGAATCTAAACATAAAGCAGGCCTTATTCTAACCATGACCATAATCCTGAACTGGACCCTAACCATAACACTGAACATGACACCAAACCTATCCCTGACCCTGACCCTTACTCTGAAACTAACCCTAACCCTGACACTGACTGTGAGCCTGACCATAAACCTAACCCTGAACCTAACACTAACCCTGACCCCTACACTACGCCTAACGATAACCCTGCCCCTAACAATGTCTAACCCTAACCCTGAACCTAACTATAACCCTAAAATTAACCCGGTCCTAAAACTAACTGAAAACGCTGACCCTGACTCTGACTGTGAGCCTGACCATAAACCTAACCCTAACTCTAAACCTAACCCTAACCCTTACCCTATCCCTAACCCTAACCCTAACCCTAACCCGTACCCTAACCCATACCCTAACCCGTACCCTAACCCTAATCCGTACCCCAACCCTAACCCGTACCCTAACCCTAACCCGTACCCTAACCCTAACCCTAACCCGTACACTAACCCGTACCCTAACCCTAACCCTAACCCTAAGCCTAACCCTAACCCTAACCCTAACCCTACGCCTGACACAGTCCTAAGCCTGACCCTAACCCTAACCCTAACCCTGACCGTGACTGTGTTCCCGACCCTAACCGCAATCCTTAAGGTAACCCTATCCCTGATCTAATGCCAACCACGATCCTAAACCTAATGCTGAGGCTAAACATAAAACTAAACCCTACCCTAACCCAAAACCTAACCCTAACCTTAAGGCTGTCTAACCCTAACCGAACCATAACCCTACTTCTAAACCTAATCCTAACTCCAAACCCAAACCTTTCCCCTAAATCTAATCCTGAAACTGAACCGTATATTGACCCCAATCCAAATCCTGACCCTGACCATAAACCGGACCCCGGCCCAGACCTTCACCAGATCCTGACCCTAAACCTAACCCTGACAATAGCACTGACCCAAAACTAACCCTGTCCTTGAGCTGAACGTGGACCCTAAACCAAAACCAGATCCTGAACCTAAACCTGACACTGGCTCTGAACTTCACCCTGACCCTGACCCAGACCCTGAACATAAACCTAAACCTGACCCTAACGGTGACCCTACACTGACCCTAACACTAACCCTGAAGCTGACTGTGATTCTGACCCTAACTGTAACCCTAAAGGTAACCCTGACCCTGACCCTGATATGGACCATGACACAAAACATAACAATGATTCTAACCCTACAACTAACCCATAAAACTAATGCAGACCCTGACCCTAAACCAGTGTAACCCTAATCCTCAAATTAATTCTAATTCTCACCCCAAACCCATACTTTAAACCTATCCCTGAATTTATCCCTGAATCTGACCTGACCCTTACCCTGAACTTTGCCAAAACTTGACCCTGATCCGAATTTTGACCCTAAACAGAACCCTGGCCCTGACCCTAAACTGAACCCTGGCCCTGACCCTAAACCTGACCCTAATACTTTCACTGACACTGACCATAAACCTAACTCTGACCCAGACCGTGAGCCTGACCAGAACTCTAACCCTAAAGCTAAACTAAGTCAGGACCCTAATCATAACCCAGAATCTAAACATAAAGCAGGCCTTATTCTAACCATGACCATAATCCTGAACTGGACCCTAACCATAACACTGAACATGACACCAAACCTATCCCTGACCCTGACCCTTACTCTGAAACTAACCCTAACCCTGACACTGACTGTGAGCCTGACCATAAACCTAACCCTGAACCTAACACTAACCCTGACCCCTACACTACGCCTAACGATAACCCTGCCCCTAACAATGTCTAACCCTAACCCTGAACCTAACTATAACCCTAAAATTAACCCGGTCCTAAAACTAACTGAAAACGCTGACCCTGACTCTGACTGTGAGCCTGACCATAAACCTAACCCTAACCCTAAACCTAACCCTAACCCTAACCCTAACCCTAACCTAACCCGTACCCTAACCCGTACCCTAACCCGTACCCCTAACCCGTACCCTAACCCTAACCCGTACCCTAACCCGTACCCTAACCCTAACCCGTACCCTAACCCTAACCCGTACCCTAACCCTAACCCTAACCCGTACCCTAACCCTAACCCTAAACCTAACCCTAAGCCTAACCCTAACCCTAACCCTAACCCTAAGCCTGACCCAGCCTAAGCCTGACCCTAACCCTAACCCTAACCCTGACCGTGACTGTGTTCCCGACCCTAACCGCAATCCTTAAGGTAACCCTATCCCTGATCTAATGCCAACCACGATCCTAAACCTAATGCTGAGGCTAAACATAAAACTAAACCCTACCCTAACCCAAAACCTAACCCTAACCTTAAGGCTGTCTAACCCTAACCGAACCATAACCCTACTTCTAAACCTAATCCTAACTCCAAACCCAAACCTTTCCCCTAAATCTAATCCTGAAACTGAACCGTATATTGACCCCAATCCAAATCCTGACCCTGACCATAAACCGGACCCCGGCCCAGACCTCCACCAGATCCTGACCCTAAACCTAACCCTGACAATAGCACTGACCCAAAACTAAACCTGTCCTTGAGCTGAACGTGGACCCTAAACCAAAACCAGATCCTGACCCTAAACCTGACACTGGCTCTGAACTTCACCCTGACCCTGACCCAGACCCTGAACATAAACCTAAACCTGACCCTAACGGTGACCCTACACTGACCCTAACACTAACCCTGAAGCTGACTGTGATTCTGACCCTAAGTGTAACCCTAAAGGTAACCCTGACCCTGACCCTGATATGGACCATGACACAAAACATAACAATGATTCTAACCCTACAACTAACCCATAAAACTAATGCAGACCCTGACCCTAAACCAGTGTAACCCTAATCCTCAAATTAATTCTAATTCTCACCCCAAACCCATACTTTAAAACCTATCCCTGAATTTATCCCTGAAATCTGACCTGACCCTTACCCTGAACTTTGCCAAAACTTGACCCTGATCCGAATTTTGACCCTAAACAGAACCCTGGCCCTGACCCTAAAACTGAACCCTGGCCCTGACCCTAAACCTGACCCTAATACTTTCACTGACACTGACCATAAACCTAACTCTGACCCAGACCGTGAGCCTGACCAGAACTCTAACCCTAAAGCTAAACTAAGTCAGGACCCTAATCATAACCCAGAATCTAAACATAAAGCAGGCCTTATTCTAACCATGACCATAATCCTGAACTGGACCCTAACCATAACACTGAACATGACACCAAACCTATCCCTGACCCTGACCCTTACTCTGAAACTAACCCTAACCCTGACACGGACTGTGAGCCTGACCATAAACCTAACCCTGAACCTAACCCTAACCCTGACCCCTACACTACGCCTAACGATAACCCTGCCCCTAACAATGTCTAACCCTAACCCTGAACCTAACTATAAACCCTCAAATTAACCCGGTCCTAAAACTAACTGAAAACGCTGACCCTGACACTGACTGTGAGCCTGACCATAAACCTAACCCTAACCCTAAACCTAACCCTAACCCTAACCCTAAACCTAACCCGTACCCTAACCCGTACCCTAACCCGTACCCTAACCCTAACCCGTACCCTAACCCGTACCCTAACCCTAACCCGTACCCTAACCCTAACCCGTACCTAACCCTAACCCGTACCCTAACCCTAACCCGTACCCTAACCCTAACCCTAAGCCTAACCCTAACCCTAACCCTAACCCTAAGCCTGACACAGTCCTAAGCCTGACCCTAACCGTAACCCTAACTCTGACCGTGACTGTGTTCCCGACCCTAACCGCAATCCTTAAGGTAACCCTATCCCTGATCTAATGCCAACCACGATCCTAAACCTAATGCTGAGGCTAAACATAAAACTAAACCCTACCCTAACCCAAAACCTAACCCTAACCTTAAGGCTGTCTAACCCTAACCGAACCATAACCCTACTTCTAAACCTAATCCTAACTCCAAACCCAAACCTTTCCCCTAAATCTAATCCTGAAACTGAACCGTATATTGACCCCAATCCAAATCCTGACCCTGACCATAAACCGGACCCGGCCCAGACCTTCACCAGATCCTGACCCTAAACCTAACCCTGACAATAGCACTGACCCAAAACTAACCCTGTCCTTGAGCTGAACGTGGACCCTAAACCAAAACCAGATCCTGACCCTAAACCTGACACTGGCTCTGAACTTCACCCTGACCCTGACCCAGACCCTGAACATATACCTAAACCTGACCCTAACGGTGACCCTACACTGACCCTAACACTAACCCTGAAGCTGACTGTGATTCTGACCCTAACTGTAACCCTAAAGGTAACCCTGACCCTGACCCTGATATGGACCATGACACAAAACATAACAATGATTCTAACCCTACAACTAACCCATAAAACTAATGCAGACCCTGACCCTAAACCAGTGTAACCCTAATCCTCAAATTAATTCTAATTCTCACCCCAAACCCATACTTTAAACCTATCCCTGAATTTATCCCTGAATCTGACCTGACCCTTACCCTGAACTTTGCCAAAACTTGACCCTGATCCGAATTTTGACCCTAAACAGAACCCTGGCCCTGACCCTAAACTGAACCCTGGCCCTGACCCTAAACCTGACCCTAATACTTTCACTGACACTGACCATAAACCTAACTCTGACCCAGACCGTGAGCCTGACCAGAACTCTAACCCTAAAGCTAAACTAAGTCAGGACCCTAATCATAACCCAGAATCTAAACATAAAGCAGGCCTTATTCTAACCATGACCATAATCCTGAACTGGACCCTAACCATAACACTGAACATGACACCAAACCTATCCCTGACCCTGACCCTTACTCTGAAACTAACCCTAACCCTGACACTGACTGTGAGCCTGACCATAAACCTAACCCTGAACCTAACCCTAACCCTGACCCCTACACTACGCCTAACAATAACCCTGCCCCTAACAATGTCTAACCCTAACCCTGAACCTAACTATAACCCTAAAATTAACCCGGTCCTAAAACTAACTGAAAACGCTGACCCTGACTCTGACTGTGAGCCTGACCATAAACCTAACCCTAACCCTAAACCTAACCGTAACCCTAACCCTAACCCTAACCCGTACCCTAACCCATACCCTAACCCGTACCCTAACCCTAACCCGTACCCTAACCCGTACCCTAACCCTAACCCGTACCCTAACCCTAACCCGTACCCTAACCCTAACCCTAACCCGTACCCTAACCCTAACCCTAACCCTAACCCTAAGCCTAACCCTAACCCTAACCCTAAGCCTGACACAGTCCTAAGCCTGACCCTAACCCTAACCCTAACCCTGACCGTGACTGTGTTCCCGACCCTAACCGCAATCCTTAAGGTAACCCTATCCCTGATCTAATGCCAACCACGATCCTAAACCTAATGCTGAGGCTAAACATAAAACTAAACCCTACCCTAACCCAAAACCTAACCCTAACCTTAAGGCTGTCTAACCCTAACCGAACCATAACCCTACTTCTAAACCTAATCCTAACTCCAAACCCAAACCTTTCCCCTAAATCTAATCCTGAAACTGAACCGTATATTGACCCCAATCCAAATCCTGACCCTGACCATAAACCGGACCCCGGCCCAGACCTTCACCAGATCCTGACCCTAAACCTAACCCTGACAATAGCACTGACCCAAAACTAACCCTGTCCTTGAGCTGAACGTGGACCCTAAACCAAAACCAGATCCTGACCCTAAACCTGACACTGGCTCTGAACTTCACCCTGACCCTGACCCAGACCCTGAACATAAACCTAAACCTGACCCTAACGGTGACCCTACACTGACCCTAACACTAACCCTGAAGCTGACTGTGATTCTGACCCTAAGTGTAACCCTAAAGGTAACCCTGACCCTGACCCTGATATGGACCATGACACAAAACATAACAATGATTCTAACCCTACAACTAACCCATAAAACTAATGCAGACCCTGACCCTAAACCAGTGTAACCCTAATCCTCAAATTAATTCTAATTCTCACCCCAAACCCATACTTTAAACCTATCCCTGAATTTATCCCTGAATCTGACCTGACCCTTACCCTGAACTTTGCCAAAACTTGACCCTGATCCGAATTTTGACCCTAAACAGAACCCTGGCCCTGACCCTAAACTGAACCCTGGCCCTGACCCTAAACCTGACCCTAATACTTTCACTGACACTGACCATAAACCTAACTCTGACCCAGACCGTGAGCCTGACCAGAACTCTAACCCTAAAGCTAAACTAAGTCAGGACCCTAATCATAACCCAGAATCTAAACATAAAGCAGGCCTTATTCTAACCATGACCATAATCCTGAACTGGACCCTAACCATAACACTGAACATGACACCAAACCTATCCCTGACCCTGACCCTTACTCTGAAACTAACCCTAACCCTGACACTGACTGTGAGCCTGACCCTAAACCTAACCCTGAACCTAACACTAACCCTGACCCCTACACTACGCCTAACGATAACCCTGCCCCTAACAATGTCTAACCCTAACCCTGAACCTAACTATAACCCTAAAATTAACCCGGTCCCTAAAACTAACTGAAAACGCTGACCCTGACTCTGACTGTGAGCCTGACCATAAACCTAACCCTAACCCTAAACCTAACCCTAACCCTAACCCTAACCCTAACCTAACCCGTACCCTAACCCGTACCCTAACCCGTACCCTAACCCGTACCCTAACCCTAACCCGTACCCTAACCCTAACCCGTACCCTAACCCTAACCCGTACCCTAACCCTAACCCTAACCCGTACCCTAACCCTAACCCTAAACCTAACCCTAAGCCTAACCCTAACCCTAACCCTAACCCTAAGCCTGACCCAGCCTAAGCCTGAACCTAACCCTAACCCTAACCCTGACCGTGACTGTGTTCCCGACCCTAACCGCAATCCTTAAGGTAACCCTATCCCTGATCTAATGCCAACCACGATCCTAAACCTAATGCTGAGGCTAACATAAAACTAAACCCTACCCTAACCCAAAACCTAACCCTAACCTTAAGGCTGTCTAACCCTAACCGAACCATAACCCTACTTCTAAACCTAATCCTAACTCCAAACCCAAACCTTTCCCCTAAATCTAATCCTGAAACTGAACCGTATATTGACCCCAATCCAAATCCTGACCCTGACCATAAACCGGACCCCGGCCCAGACCTCCACCAGATCCTGACCCTAAACCTAACCCTGACAATAGCACTGACCGAAAACTAAACCTGTCCTTGAGCTGAACGTGGACCCTAAACCAAAACCAGATCCTGACCCTAAACCTGACACTGGCTCTGAACTTCACCCTGACCCTGACCCAGACCCTGAACATAAACCTAAACCTGACCCTAACGGTGACCCTACACTGACCCTAACACTAACCCTGAAGCTGACTGTGATTCTGACCCTAACTGTAACCCTAAAGGTAACCCTGACCCTGACCCTGATATGGACCATGACACAAAACATAACAATGATTCTAACCCTACAACTAACCCATAAAACTAATGCAGACCCTGACCCTAAACCAGTGTAACCCTAATCCTCAAATTAATTCTAATTCTCACCCCAAACCCATACTTTAAACCTATCCCTGAATTTATCCTGAATCTGACCTGACCCTTACCCTGAACTTTGCCAAAACTTGACCCTGATCTGAATTTTGACCCTAAACAGAACCCTGGCCCTGACCCTAAACTGAACCCTGGCCCTGACCCTAAACCTGACCCTAATACATTCACTGACACTGACCATAAACCTAACTCTGACCCAGACCGTGAGCCTGACCAGAACTCTAACCCTAAAGCTAAACTAAGTCAGGACCCTAATCATAACCCAGAATCTAAACATAAAGCAGGCCTTATTCTAACCATGACCATAATCCTGAACTGGACCCTAACCATAACACTGAACATGACACCAAACCTATCCCTGACCCTGACCCTTACTCTGAAACTAACCCTAACCCTGACACGGACTGTGAGCCTGACCATAAACCTAACCCTGAACCTAACCCTAACCCTGACCCCTACACTACGCCTAACGATAACCCTGCCCCTAACAATGTCTAACCCTAACCCTGAACCTAACTATAACCCTAAAATTAACCCGGTCCTAAAACTAACTGAAAACGCTGACCCTGACTCTGACTGTGAGCCTGACCATAAACCTAACCCTAACCCTAAACCTAACCCTAACCCTAACCCTAAACCTAACCCGTACCCTAACCCGTACCCTAACCCGTACCCTAACCCTAACCCGTACCCTAACCCGTACCCTAACCCTAACCCGTACCCTAACCCTAACCCGTACCTAACCCTAACCCGTACCCTAACCCTAACCCGTACCCTAACCCTAACCCGTACCCTAACCCTAACCCGTACCCTAACCCTAAGCCTGACACAGTCCTAAGCCTGACCCTAACCGTAACCCTAACCCTGACCGTGACTGTGTTCTCGACCCTAACCGCAATCCTTAAGGTAACCCTATCCCTGATCTAATGCCAACCACGATCCTAAACCTAATGCTGAGGCTAAACATAAAACTAAACCCTACCCTAACCCAAAACCTAACCCTAACCTTAAGGCTGTCTAACCCTAACCGAACCATAATCCTACTACTAAACCTAATCCTAACTCCACACCCAAACCTTTCCCCTAAATCTAATCCTGAAACTGAACCGTATATTGACCCCAATCCAAATCCTGACCCTGACCATAAACCGGACCCCGGCCCAGACCTTCACCAGATCCTGACCCTAAACCTAACCCTGACAATAGCACTGACCCAAAACTAACCCTGTCCTTGAGCTGAACGTGGACCCTAAACCAAAACCAGATCCTGACCCTAAACCTGACACTGGCTCTGAACTTCACCCTGACCCTGACCCAGACCCTGAACATAAACCTAAACCTGACCCTAACGGTGACCCTACACTGACCCTAACACTAACCCTGAAGCTGACTGTGATTCTGACCCTAAGTGTAACCCTAAAGGTAACCCTGACCCTGACCCTGATATGGACCATGACACAAAACATAACAATGATTCTAACCCTACAACTAACCCATAAAACTAATGCAGACCCTGACCCTAAACCAGTGTAACCCTAATCCTCAAATTAATTCTAATTCTCACCCCAAACCCATACTTTAAACCTATCCCTGAATTTATCCCTGAATCTGACCTGACCCTTACCCTGAACTTTGCCAAAACTTGACCCTGATCCGAATTTTGACCCTAAACAGAACCCTGGCCCTGACCCTAAACTGAACCCTGGCCCTGACCCTAAACCTGACCCTAATACTTTCACTGACACTGACCATAAACCTAACTCTGACCCAGACCGTGAGCCTGACCAGAACTCTAACCCTAAAGCTAAACTAAGTCAGGACCCTAATCATAACCCAGAATCTAAACATAAAGCAGGCCTTATTCTAACCATGACCATAATCCTGAACTGGACCCTAACCATAACACTGAACATGACACCAAACCTATCCCTGACCCTGACCCTTACTCTGAAACTAACCCTAACCCTGACACTGACTGTGAGCCTGACCATAAACCTAAACCTGAACCTAACCCTAACCCTGACCCCTACACTACGCCTAACAATAACCCTGCCCCTAACAATGTCTAACCCTAACCCTGAACCTAACTATAACCCTAAAATTAACCCGGTCCTAAAACTAACTGAAAACGCTGACCCTGACTCTGACTGTGAGCCTGACCATAAACCTAACCCTAACCCTAAACCTAACCGTAACCCTAACCCTAACCCTAACCCGTACCCTAACCCATACCCTAACCCGTACCCTAACCCTAACCCGTACCCTAACCCGTACCCTAACCCTAACCCGTACCCTAACCCTAACCCGTACCCTAACCCTAACCCTAACCCGTACCCTAACCCTAACCCTAACCCTAACCCTAACCCTAAGCCTAACCCTAACCCTAACCCTAAGCCTGACACAGTCCTAAGCCTGACCCTAACCCTAACCCTAACCCTGACCGTGACTGTGTTCCCGACCCTAACCGCAATCCTTAAGGTAACCCTATCCCTGATCTAATGCCAACCACGATCCTAAACCTAATGCTGAGGCTAAACATAAAACTAAACCCTACCCTAACCCAAAACCTAACCCTAACCTTAAGGCTGTCTAACCCTAACCGAACCATAACCCTACTTCTAAACCTAATCCTAACTCCAAACCCAAACCTTTCCCCTAAATCTAATCCTGAAACTGAACCGTATATTGACCCCAATCCAAATCCTGACCCTGACCATAAACCGGACCCCGGCCCAGACCTTCACCAGATCCTGACCCTAAACCTAACCCTGACAATAGCACTGACCCAAAACTAACCCTGTCCTTGAGCTGAACGTGGACCCTAAACCAAAACCAGATCCTGACCCTAAACCTGACACTGGCTCTGAACTTCACCCTGACCCTGACCCAGACCCTGAACATAAACCTAAACCTGACCCTAACGGTGACCCTACACTGACCCTAACACTAACCCTGAAGCTGACTGTGATTCTGACCCTAACTGTAACCCTAAAGGTAACCCTGACCCTGACCCTGATATGGACCATGACACAAAACATAACAATGATTCTAACCCTACAACTAACCCATAAAACTAATGCAGACCCTGACCCTAAACCAGTGTAACCCTAATCCTCAAATTAATTCTAATTCTCACCCCAAACCCATACTTTAAACCTATCCCTGAATTTATCCCTGAATCTGACCTGACCCTTACCCTGAACTTTGCCAAAACTTGACCCTGATCCGAATTTTGACCCTAAACAGAACCCTGGCCCTGACCCTAAACTGAACCCTGGCCCTGACCCTAAACCTGACCCTAATACTTTCACTGACACTGACCATAAACCTAACTCTGACCCAGACCGTGAGCCTGACCAGAACTCTAACCCTAAAGCTAAACTAAGTCAGGACCCTAATCATAACCCAGAATCTAAACATAAAGCAGGCCTTATTCTAACCATGACCATAATCCTGAACTGGACCCTAACCATAACACTGAACATGACACCAAACCTATCCCTGACCCTGACCCTTACTCTGAAACTAACCCTAACCCTGACACGGACTGTGAGCCTGACCATAAACCTAACCCTGAACCTAACCCTAACCCTGACCCCTACACTACGCCTAACGATAACCCTGCCCCTAACAATGTCTAACCCTAACCCTGAACCTAACTATAACCCTAAAATTAACCCGGTCCTAAAACTAACTGAAAACGCTGACCCTGACTCTGACTGTGAGCCTGACCATAAACCTAACCCTAACCCTAAACCTAACCCTAACCCTAACCCTAAACCTAACCCGTACCCTAACCCGTACCCTAACCCTAACCCGTACCCTAACCCGTACCCTAACCCGTACCTTAACCCTAACCCGTACCCTAACCCTAACCCGTACCCTAACCCTAACCCTAACCCGTACCCTAACCCTAACCCTAACCCTAACCCTTACCCTAAGCCTAACCCTAACCCTAACCCTAAGCCTGACACAGTCCTAAGCCTGACCCTAACCCTAACCCTAACCCTGACCGTGACTGTGTTCCCGACCCTAACCGCAATCCTTAAGGTAACCCTATCCCTGATCTAATGCCAACCACGATCCTAAACCTAATGCTGAGGCTAAACATAAAACTAAACCCTACCCTAACCCAAAACCTAACCCTAACCTTAAGGCTGTCTAACCCTAACCGAACCATAACCCTACTTCTAAACCTAATCCTAACTCCAAACCCAAACCTTTCCCCTAAATCTAATCCTGAAACTGAACCGTATATTGACCCCAATCCAAATCCTGACCCTGACCATAAACCGGACCCCGGCCCAGACCTTCACCAGATCCTGACCCTAAACCTAACCCTGACAATAGCACTGACCCAAAACTAACCCTGTCCTTGAGCTGAACGTGGACCCTAAACCAAAACCAGATCCTGACCCTAAACCTGACACTGGCTCTGAACTTCACCCTGACCCTGACCCAGACCCTGAACATAAACCTAAACCTGACCCTAACGGTGACCCTACACTGACCCTAACACTAACCCTGAAGCTGACTGTGATTCTGACCCTAACTGTAACCCTAAAGGTAACCCTGACCCTGACCCTGATATGGACCATGACACAAAACATAACAATGATTCTAACCCTACAACTAACCCATAAAACTAATGCAGACCCTGACCCTAAACCAGTGTAACCCTAATCCTCAAATTAATTCTAATTCTCACCCCAAACCCATACTTTAAACCTATCCCTGAATTTATCCCTGAATCTGACCTGACCCTTACCCTGAACTTTGCCAAAACTTGACCCTGATCCGAATTTTGACCCTAAACAGAACCCTGGCCCTGACCCTAAACTGAACCCTGGCCCTGACCCTAAACCTGACCCTAATACTTTCACTGACACTGACCATAAACCTAACTCTGACCCAGACCGTGAGCCTGACCAGAACTCTAACCCTAAAGCTAAACTAAGTCAGGACCCTAATCATAACCCAGAATCTAAACATAAAGCAGGCCTTATTCTAACCATGACCATAATCCTGAACTGGACCCTAACCATAACACTGAACATGACACCAAACCTATCCCTGACCCTGACCCTTACTCTGAAACTAACCCTAACCCTGACACTGACTGTGAGCCTGACCATAAACCTAACCCTGAACCTAACCCTAACCCTGACCCCTACACTACGCCTAACGATAACCCTGCCCCTAACAATGTCTAACCCTAACCCTGAACCTAACTATAACCCTAAAATTAAGCCGGTCCTAAAACTAACTGAAAACGCTGACCCTGACTCTGACTGTGAGCCTGACCATAAACCTAACCCTAACCCTAAACCTAACCCTAACCCTAACCCTAACCCTAACCCTAAACCTAACCCGTACCCTAACCCGTACCCTAACCCGTACCCTAACCCTAACCCGTACCCTAACCCGTACCCTAACCCTAACCCGTACCCTAACCCTAACCCGTACCCTAACCCTAACCCTAACCCGTACCCTAACCCTAACCCTAACCCTAACCCTAACCCTAAGCCTAACCCTAACCCTAACCCTAAGCCTGACACAGTCCTAAGCCTGACCCTAACCCTAACCCTAACCCTGACCGTGACTGTGTTCCCGACCCTAACCGCAATCCTTAAGGTAACCCTATCCCTGATCTAATGCCAACCACGATCCTAAACCTAATGCTGAGGCTAAACATAAAACTAAACCCTACCCTAACCCAAAACCTAACCCTAACCTTAAGGCTGTCTAACCCTAACCGAACCATAACCCTACTTCTAAACCTAATCCTAACTCCAAACCCAAACCTTTCCCCTAAATCTAATCCTGAAACTGAACCGTATATTGACCCCAGTCCAAATCCTGACCCTGACCATAAACCGGACCCCGGCCCAGACCTTCACCAGATCCTGACCCTAAACCTAACCCTGACAATAGCACTGACCCAAAACTAACCCTGTCCTTGAGCTGAACGTGGACCCTAAACCAAAACCAGATCCTGACCCTAAACCTGACACTGGCTCTGAACTTCACCCTGACCCTGACCCAGACCCTGAACATAAACCTAAACCTGACCCTAACGGTGACCCTACACTGACCCTAACACTAACCCTGAAGCTGACTGTGATTCTGACCCTAACTGTAACCCTAAAGGTAACCCTGACCCTGACCCTGATATGGACCATGACACAAAACATAACAATGATTCTAACCCTACAACTAACCCATAAAACTAATGCAGACCCTGACCCTAAACCAGTGTAACCCTAATCCTCAAATTAATTCTAATTCTCACCCCAAACCCATACTTTAAACCTATCCCTGAATTTATCCCTGAATCTGACCTGACCCTTACCCTGAACTTTGCCAAAACTTGACCCTGATCCGAATTTTGACCCTAAACAGAACCCTGGCCCTGACCCTAAACTGAACCCTGGCCCTGACCCTAAACCTGACCCTAATACTTTCACTGACACTGACCATAAACCTAACTCTGACCCAGACCGTGAGCCTGACCAGAACTCTAACCCTAAAGCTAAACTAAGTCAGGACCCTAATCATAACCCAGAATCTAAACATAAAGCAGGCCTTATTCTAACCATGACCATAATCCTGAACTGGACCCTAACCATAACACTGAACATGACACCAAACCTATCCCTGACCCTGACCCTTACTCTGAAACTAACCCTAACCCTGACACTGACTGTGAGCCTGACCATAAACCTAACCCTGAACCTAACCCTAACCCTGACCCCTACACTACGCCTAACGATAACCCTGCCCCTAACAATGTCTAACCCTAACCCTGAACCTAACTATAACCCTAAAATTAACCCGGTCCTAAAACTAACTGAAAACGCTGACCCTGACTCTGACTGTGAGCCTGACCATAAACCTAACCCTAACCCTAAACCTAACCCTAACCCTAACCCTAAACCTAACCCGTACCCTAACCCGTACCCTAACCCTAACCCGTAACCTAACCCGTACCCTAACCCGTACCCTAACCCTAACCCGTACCCTAACCCTAACCCGTACCCTAACCCTAACCCTAACCCGTACCCTAACCCTAACCCTAACCCTAACCCTTACCCTAAGCCTAACCCTAACCCTAACCCTAAGCCTGACACAGTCCTAAGCCTGACCCTAACCCTAACCCTAACCCTGACCGTGACTGTGTTCCCGACCCTAACCGCAATCCTTAAGGTAACCCTATCCCTGATCTAATGCCAACCACGATCCTAAACCTAATGCTGAGGCTAAACATAAAACTAAACCCTACCCTAACCCAAAACCTAACCCTAACCTTAAGGCTGTCTAACCCTAACCGAACCATAACCCTACTTCTAAACCTAATCCTAACTCCAAACCCAAACCTTTCCCCTAAATCTAATCCTGAAACTGAACCGTATATTGACCCCAATCCAAATCCTGACCCTGACCATAAACCGGACCCCGGCCCAGACCTTCACCAGATCCTGACCCTAAACCTAACCCTGACAATAGCACTGACCCAAAACTAACCCTGTCCTTGAGCTGAACGTGGACCCTAAACCAAAACCAGATCCTGACCCTAAACCTGACACTGGCTCTGAACTTCACACTGACCCTGACCCAGACCCTGAACATAAACCTAAACCTGACCCTAACAGTGACCCTACACTGACCCTAACACTAACCCTGAAGCTGACTGTGATTCTGACCCTAACTGTAACCCTAAAGGTAACCCTGACCCTGACCCTGATATGGACCATGACACAAAACATAACAATGATTCTAACCCTACAACTAACCCATAAAACTAATGCAGACCCTGACCCTAAACCAGTGTAACCCTAATCCTCAAATTAATTCTAATTCTCACCCCAAACCCATACTTTAAACCTATCCCTGAATTTATCCCTGAATCTGACCTGACCCTTACCCTGAACTTTGCCAAAACTTGACCCTGATCCGAATTTTGACCCTAAACAGAACCCTGGCCCTGACCCTAAACTGAACCCTGGCCCTGACCCTAAACCTGACCCTAATACTTTCACTGACACTGACCATAAACCTAACTCTGACCCAGACCGTGAGCCTGACCAGAACTCTAACCCTAAAGCTAAACTAAGTCAGGACCCTAATCATAACCCAGAATCTAAACATAAAGCAGGCCTTATTCTAACCATGACCATAATCCTGAACTGGACCCTAACCATAACACTGAACATGACACCAAACCTATCCCTGACCCTGACCCTTACTCTGAAACTAACCCTAACCCTGACACTGACTGTGAGCCTGACCATAAACCTAACCCTGACCCTAACCCTAACCCTGACCCCTACACTACGCCTAACGATAACCCTGCCCCTAACAATGTCTAACCCTAACCCTGAACCTAACTATAACCCTAAAATTAAGCCGGTCCTAAAACTAACTGAAAACGCTGACCCTGACTCTGACTGTGAGCCTGACCATAAACCTAACACTAACCCTAAACCTAACCCTAACCCTAACCCTAACCCTAAACCTAACCCGTACCCTAACCCGTACCCTAACCCGTACCCTAACCCTAACCCGTACCCTAACCCGTACCCTAACCCTAACCCGTACCCTAACCCTAACCCGTACCCTAACCCTAACCCTAACCCGTACCCTAACCCTAACCCTAACCCTAACCCTAACCCTAAGCCTAACCCTAACCCTAACCCTAAGCCTGACACAGTCCTAAGCCTGACCCTAACCCTAACCCTAACCCTGACCGTGACTGTGTTCCCGACCCTAACCGCAATCCTTAAGGTAACCCTATCCCTGATCTAATGCCAACCACGATCCTAAACCTAATGCTGAGGCTAAACATAAAACTAAACCCTACCCTAACCCAAAACCTAACCCTAACCTTAAGGCTGTCTAACCCTAACCGAACCATAACCCTACTTCTAAACCTAATCCTAACTCCAAACCCAAACCTTTCCCCTAAATCTAATCCTGAAACTGAACCGTATATTGACCCCAATCCAAATCCTGACCCTGACCATAAACCGGACCCCGGCCCAGACCTTCACCAGATCCTGACCCTAAACCTAACCCTGACAATAGCACTGACCCAAAACTAACCCTGTCCTTGAGCTGAACGTGGACCCTAAACCAAAACCAGATCCTGACCCTAAACCTGACACTGGCTCTGAACTTCACCCTGACCCTGACCCAGACCCTGAACATAAACCTAAACCTGACCCTAACGGTGACCCTACACTGACCCTAACACTAACCCTGAAGCTGACTGTGATTCTGACCCTAACTGTAACCCTAAAGGTAACCCTGACCCTGACCCTGATATGGACCATGACACAAAACATAACAATGATTCTAACCCTACAACTAACCCATAAAACTAATGCAGACCCTGACCCTAAACCAGTGTAACCCTAATCCTCAAATTAATTCTAATTCTCACCCCAAACCCATACTTTAAACCTATCCCTGAATTTATCCCTGAATCTGACCTGACCCTTACCCTGAACTTTGCCAAAACTTGACCCTGATCCGAATTTTGACCCTAAACAGAACCCTGGCCCTGACCCTAAACTGAACCCTGGCCCTGACCCTAAACCTGACCCTAATACTTTCACTGACACTGACCATAAACCTAACTCTGACCCAGACCGTGAGCCTGACCAGAACTCTAACCCTAAAGCTAAACTAAGTCAGGACCCTAATCATAACCCAGAATCTAAACATAAAGCAGGCCTTATTCTAACCATGACCATAATCCTGAACTGGACCCTAACCATAACACTGAACATGACACCAAACCTATCCCTGACCCTGACCCTTACTCTGAAACTAACCCTAACCCTGACACTGACTGTGAGCCTGACCATAAACCTAACCCTGAACCTAACCCTAACCCTGACCCCTACACTACGCCTAACGATAACCCTGCCCCTAACAATGTCTACCCCTAACCCTGAACCTAACTATAACCCTAAAATTAACCCGGTCCTAACACTAACTGAAAACGCTGACCCTGACTCTGACTGTGAGCCTGACCATAAACCTAACCCTAACCCTAAACCTAACCCTAACCCTAACCCTAACCCTAACCCTAAACCTAACCCGTACCCTAACCCGTACCCTAACCCGTACCCTAACCCTAACCCGTACCCTAACCCGTACCCTAACCCTAACCCGTACCCTAACCCTAACCCGTACCCTAACCCTAACCCTAACCCGTACCCTAACCCTAACCCTAACCCTAACCCTAACCCTAACCCTAAGCCTAACCCTAACCCTAACCCTAAGCCTGACACAGTCCTAAGCCTGACCCTAACCCTAACCCTAACCCTGACCGTGACTGTGTTCCCGACCCTAACCGCAATCCTTAAGGTAACCCTATCCCTGATCTAATGCCAACCACGATCCTAAACCTAATGCTGAGGCTAAACATAAAACTAAACCCTACCCTAACCCAAAACCTAACCCTAACCTTAAGGCTGTCTAACCCTAACCGAACCATAACCCTACTTCTAAACCTAATCCTAACTCCAAACCCAAACCTTTCCCCTAAATCTAATCCTGAAACTGAACCGTATATTGACCCCAATCCAAATCCTGACCCTGACCATAAACCGGACCCCGGCCCAGACCTTCACCAGATCCTGACCCTAAACCTAACCCTGACAATAGCACTGACCCAAAACTAACCCTGTCCTTGAGCTGAACGTGGACCCTAAACCAAAACCAGATCCTGACCCTAAACCTGACACTGGCTCTGAACTTCACCCTGACCCTGACCCAGACCCTGAACATAAACCTAAACCTGACCCTAACGGTGACCCTACACTGACCCTAACACTAACCCTGAAGCTGACTGTGATTCTGACCCTAACTGTAACCCTAAAGGTAACCCTGACCCTGACCCTGATATGGACCATGACACAAAACATAACAATGATTCTAACCCTACAACTAACCCATAAAACTAATGCAGACCCTGACCCTAAACCAGTGTAACCCTAATCCTCAAATTAATTCTAATTCTCACCCCAAACCCATACTTTAAACCTATCCCTGAATTTATCCCTGAATCTGACCTGACCCTTACCCTGAACTTTGCCAAAACTTGACCCTGATCCGAATTTTGACCCTAAACAGAACCCTGGCCCTGACCCTAAACTGAACCCTGGCCCTGACCCTAAACCTGACCCTAATACTTTCACTGACACTGACCATAAACCTAACTCTGACCCAGACCGTGAGCCTGACCAGAACTCTAACCCTAAAGCTAAACTAAGTCAGGACCCTAATCATAACCCAGAATCTAAACATAAAGCAGGCCTTATTCTAACCATGACCATAATCCTGAATTGGACCCTAACCATAACACTGAACATGACACCAAACCTATCCCTGACCCTGACCCTTACTCTGAAACTAACCCTAACCCTGACACTGACTGTGAGCCTGACCATAAACCTAACCCTGAACCTAACCCTAACCCTGACCCCTACACTACGCCTAACGATAACCCTGCCCCTAACAATGTCTAACCCTAACCCTGAACCTAACTATAACCCTAAAATTAACCCGGTCCTAAAACTAACTGAATACGCTGACCCTGACTCTGACTGTGAGCCTGACCATAAACCTAACCCTAACCCTAACCCTAACCCTAACCCTAACGCTAACCCGTACCCTAACCCGTACCCTAACCCGTACCCTAACCCTAACCCGTACCCTAACCCGTACCCTAACCCTAACCCGTACCCTAACCCTAACCCGTACCCTAACCCTAACCCGTACCCTAACCCTAATCCTAACCCGTACCCTAAACCTAACCCGTACCCTAACCCTAACCCGTACCCTAACCCTAATCCTAACCCGTACCCTAAGCCTAACCCTAACCCTAACCCTAAGCCTGACACAGTCCTAAGCCTGACCCTAACCCTAACCCTAACCCTGACCGTGACTGTGTTCCCGACCCTAACCGCAATCCTTAAGGTAACCCTATCCCTGATCTAATGCCAACCACGATCCTAAACCTAATGCTGAGGCTAAACATAAAACTAAACCCTACCCTAACCCAAAACCTAACCCTAACCTTAAGGCTGTCTAACCCTAACCGAACCATAACCCTACTTCTAAACCTAATCCTAACTCCAAACCCAAACCTTTCCCCTAAATCTAATCCTGAAACTGAACCGTATATTGACCCCAATCCAAATCCTGACCCTGACCATAAACCGGACCCCGGCCCAGACCTTCACCAGATCCTGACCCTAAACCTAACCCTGACAATAGCACTGACCCAAAACTAACCCTGTCCTTGAGCTGAACGTGGACCCTAAACCAAAACCAGATCCTGACCCTAAACCTGACACTGGCTCTGAACTTCACCCTGACCCTGACCCAGACCCTGAACATAAACCTAAACCTGACCCTAACGGTGACCCTACACTGACCCTAACACTAACCCTGAAGCTGACTGTGATTCTGACCCTAACTGTAACCCTAAAGGTAACCCTGACCCTGACCCTGATATGGACCATGACACAAAACATAACAATGATTCTAACCCTACAACTAACCCATAAAACTAATGCAGACCCTGACCCTAAACCAGTGTAACCCTAATCCTCAAATTAATTCTAATTCTCACCCCAAACCCATACTTTAAACCTATCCCTGAATTTATCCCTGAATCTGACCTGACCCTTACCCTGAACTTTGCCAAAACTTGACCCTGATCCGAATTTTGACCCTAAACAGAACCCTGGCCCTGACCCTAAACTGAACCCTGGCCCTGACCCTAAACCTGACCCTAATACTTTCACTGACACTGACCATAAACCTAACTCTGACCCAGACCGTGAGCCTGACCAGAACTCTAACCCTAAAGCTAAACTAAGTCAGGACCCTAATCATAACCCAGAATCTAAACATAAAGCAGGCCTTATTCTAACCATGACCATAATCCTGAATTGGACCCTAACCATAACACTGAACATGACACCAAACCTATCCCTGACCCTGACCCTTACTCTGAAACTAACCCTAACCCTGACACTGACTGTGAGCCTGACCATAAACCTAACCCTGAACCTAACCCTAACCCTGACCCCTACACTACGCCTAACGATAACCCTGCCCCTAACAATGTCTAACCCTAACCCTGAACCTAACTATAACCCTAAAATTAACCCGGTCCTAAAACTAACTGAAAACGCTGACCCTGACTCTGACTGTGAGCCTGACCATAAACCTAACCCTAACCCTAAACCTAACCCTAACCCTAACCCTAACCCTAACCCGTACCCTAAAACTAACACATACCCTAACCCGTACCCTAACCCGTACCCTAACCCTAACCCGTACCCTAACCCGTACCCTAACCCTAACCCGTACCCTAACCCTAACCCGTACCCTAACCCTAACCCGTACCCTAACCCTAACCCTAACCCTAACCCTAACCCTAACCCTAAGCCTAACCCTAACCCTAACCCTAAGCCTGACACAGTCCTAAGCCTGACCCTAACCCTAACCCTAACCCTGACCGTGACTGTGTTCCCGACCCTAACCGCAATCCTTAAGGTAACCCTATCCCTGATCTAATGCCAACCACGATCCTAAACCTAATGCTGAGGCTAAACATAAAACTAAACCCTACCCTAACCCAAAACCTAACCCTAACCTTAAGGCTGTCTAACCCTAACCGAACCATAACCCTACTTCTAAACCTAATCCTAACTCCAAACCCAAACCTTTCCCCTAAATCTAATCCTGAAACTGAACCGTATATTGACCCCAATCCAAATCCTGACCCTGACCATAAACCGGACCCCGGCCCAGACCTTCACCAGATCCTGACCCTAAACCTAACCCTGACAATAGCACTGACCCAAAACTAACCCTGTCCTTGAGCTGAACGTGGACCCTAAACCAAAACCAGATCCTGACCCTAAACCTGACACTGGCTCTGAACTTCACCCTGACCCTGACCCAGACCCTGAACATAAACCTAAACCTGACCCTAACGGTGACCCTACACTGACCCTAACACTAACCCTGAAGCTGACTGTGATTCTGACCCTAACTGTAACCCTAAAGGTAACCCTGACCCTGACCCTGATATGGACCATGACACAAAACATAACAATGATTCTAACCCTACAACTAACCCATAAAACTAATGCAGACCCTGACCCTAAACCAGTGTAACCCTAATCCTCAAATTAATTCTAATTCTCACCCCAAACCCATACTTTAAACCTATCCCTGAATTTATCCCTGAATCTGACCTGACCCTTACCCTGAACTTTGCCAAAACTTGACCCTGATCCGAATTTTGACCCTAAACAGAACCCTGGCCCTGACCCTAAACTGAACCCTGGCCCTGACCCTAAACCTGACCCTAATACTTTCACTGACACTGACCATAAACCTAACTCTGACCCAGACCGTGAGCCTGACCAGAACTCTAACCCTAAAGCTAAACTAAGTCAGGACCCTAATCATAACCCAGAATCTAAACATAAAGCAGGCCTTATTCTAACCATGACCATAATCCTGAACTGGACCCTAACCATAACACTGAACATGACACCAAACCTATCCCTGACCCTGACCCTTACTCTGAAACTAACCCTAACCCTGACACTGACTGTGAGCCTGACCATAAACCTAACCCTGAACCTAACCCTAACCCTGACCCCTACACTACGCCTAACGATAACCCTGCCCCTAACAATGTCTAACCCTAACCCTGAACCTAACTATAACCCTAAAATTAACCCGGTCCTAAAACTAACTGAAAACGCTGACCCTGACTCTGACTGTGAGCCTGACCATAAACCTAACCCTAACCCTAACCCTAACCCTAACCCTAAACCTAACCCGTACCCTAACCCGTACCCTAACCCGTACCCTAACCCTAACCCGTACCCTAAACCTAACCCAACCCTAACCCTAACCCTAACCCGTACCCTAACCCTAACCCTAAGCCTAACCCTAACCCTAACCCTAAGCCTGACACAGTCCTAAGCCTGACCCTAACCCTAACCCTAACCCTAACCGTGACTGTGTTCCCGACCCTAACCGCAATCCTTAAGGTAACCCTATCCCTGATCTAATGCCAACCACGATCCTAAACCTAATGCTGAGGCTAAACATAAAACTAAACCCTACCCTAACCCAAAACCTAACCCTAACCTTAAGGCTGTCTAACCCTAACCGAACCATAACCCTACTTCTAAACCTAATCCTAACTCCAAACCCAAACCTTTCCCCTAAATCTAATCCTGAAACTGAACCGTATATTGACCCCAATCCAAATCCTGACCCTGACCATAAACCGGACCCCGGCCCAGACCTTCACCAGATCCTGACCCTAAACCTAACCCTGACAATAGCACTGACCCAAAACTAACCCTGTCCTTGAGCTGAACGTGGACCCTAAACCAAAACCAGATCCTGACCCTAAACCTGACACTGGCTCTGAACTTCACCCTGACCCTGACCCAGACCCTGAACATAAACCTAAACCTGACCCTAATGGTGACCCTACACTGACCCTAACACTAACCCTGAAGCTGACTGTGATTCTGACCCTAACTGTAACCCTAAAGGTAACCCTGACCCTGACCCTGATATGGACCATGACACAAAACATAACAATGATTCTAACCCTACAACTAACCCATAAAACTAATGCAGACCCTGACCCTAAACCAGTGTAACCCTAATCCTCAAATTAATTCTAATTCTCACCCCAAACCCATACTTTAAACCTATCCCTGAATTTATCCCTGAATCTGACCTGACCCTTACCCTGAACTTTGCCAAAACTTGACCCTGATCCGAATTTTGACCCTAAACAGAACCCTGGCCCTGACCCTAAACTGAACCCTGGCCCTGACCCTAAACCTGACCCTAATACTTTCACTGACACTGACCATAAACATAACTCTGACCCAGACCGTGAGCCTGACCAGAACTCTAACCCTAAAGCTAAACTAAGTCAGGACCCTAATCATAACCCAGAATCTAAACATAAAGCAGGCCTTATTCTAACCATGACCATAATCCTGAACTGGACCCTAACCATAACACTGAACATGACACCAAACCTATCCCTGACCCTGACCCTTACTCTGAAACTAACCCTAACCCTGACACTGACTGTGAGCCTGACCATAAACCTAACCCTGAACCTAACCCTAACCCTGACCCCTACACTACGCCTAACGATAACCCTGCCCCTAACAATGTCTAACCCTAACCCTGAACCTAACTATAACCCTAAAATTAACCCGGTCCTAAAACTAACTGAAAACGCTGACCCTGACTCTGACTGTGAGCCTGACCATAAACCTAACCCTAACCCTAACCCTAACCCTAACCCTAAACCTAACCCGTACCCTAACCCGTACCCTAACCCGTACCCTAACCCTAACCCGTACCCTAAACCTAACCCAACCCTAACCCTAACCCTAACCCGTACCCTAACCCTAACCCTAAGCCTAACCCTAACCCTAACCCTAAGCCTGACACAGTCCTAAGCCTGACCCTAACCCTAACCCTAACCCTAACCGTGACTGTGTTCCCGACCCTAACCGCAATCCTTAAGGTAACCCTATCCCTGATCTAATGCCAACCACGATCCTAAACCTAATGCTGAGGCTAAACATAAAACTAAACCCTACCCTAACCCAAAACCTAACCCTAACCTTAAGGCTGTCTAACCCTAACCGAACCATAACCCTACTTCTAAACCTAATCCTAACTCCAAACCCAAACCTTTCCCCTAAATCTAATCCTGAAACTGAACCGTATATTGACCCCAATCCAAATCCTGACCCTGACCATAAACCGGACCCCGGCCCAGACCTTCACCAGATCCTGACCCTAAACCTAACCCTGACAATAGCACTGACCCAAAACTAACCCTGTCCTTGAGCTGAACGTGGACCCTAAACCAAAACCAGATCCTGACCCTAAACCTGACACTGGCTCTGAACTTCACCCTGACCCTGACCCAGACCCTGAACATAAACCTAAACCTGACCCTAATGGTGACCCTACACTGACCCTAACACTAACCCTGAAGCTGACTGTGATTCTGACCCTAACTGTAACCCTAAAGGTAACCCTGACCCTGACCCTGATATGGACCATGACACAAAACATAACAATGATTCTAACCCTACAACTAACCCATAAAACTAATGCAGACCCTGACCCTAAACCAGTGTAACCCTAATCCTCAAATTAATTCTAATTCTCACCCCAAACCCATACTTTAAACCTATCCCTGAATTTATCCCTGAATCTGACCTGACCCTTACCCTGAACTTTGCCAAAACTTGACCCTGATCCGAATTTTGACCCTAAACAGAACCCTGGCCCTGACCCTAAACTGAACCCTGGCCCTGACCCTAAACCTGACCCTAATACTTTCACTGACACTGACCATAAACATAACTCTGACCCAGACCGTGAGCCTGACCAGAACTCTAACCCTAAAGCTAAACTAAGTCAGGACCCTAATCATAACCCAGAATCTAAACATAAAGCAGGCCTTATTCTAACCATGACCATAATCCTGAACTGGACCCTAACCATAACACTGAACATGACACCAAACCTATCCCTGACCCTGACCCTTACTCTGAAACTAACCCTAACCCTGACACTGACTGTGAGCCTGACCATAAACCTAACCCTGAACCTAACCCTAACCCTGACCCCTACACTACGCCTAACGATAACCCTGCCCCTAACAATGTCTAACCCTAACCCTGAACCTAACTATAACCCTAAAATTAACCCGGTCCTAAAACTAACTGAAAACGCTGACCCTGACTCTGACTGTGAGCCTGACCATAAACCTAACCCTAACCCTAAACCTAACCCTAACCCTAACCCTAACCCTAACCCGTACCCTAACCCGTACCCTAACCCGTACCCTAACCCTAACCCGTACCCTAACCCGTACCCTAACCCTAACCCGTACCATAACCCTAACCCGTACCCTAACCCTAACCCGTACCCTAACCCTAATCCTAACCCGTACCCTAACCCTAACCCGTACCCTAACCCTAACCCGTACCCTAACCCTAACCCTAACCCGTACCCTAACCCTAACCCTAACCCTAACCCTAAGCCTGACACAGTCCTAAGCCTGACCCTAACCCTAACCCTAACCCTGACCGTGACTGTGTTCCCGACCCTAACCGCAATCCTTAAGGTAACCCTATCCTTGATCTAATGCCAACCACGATCCTAAACCTAATGCTGAGGCTAAACATAAAACTAAACCCTACCCTAACCCAAAACCTAACCCTAACCTTAAGGCTGTCTAACCCTAACCGAACCATAACCCTACTTCTAAACCTAATCCTAACTCCAAACCCAAACCTTTCCCCTAAATCTAATCCTGAAACTGAACCGTATATTGACCCCAATCCAAATCCTGACCCTGACCATAAACCGGACCCCGGCCCAGACCTTCACCAGATCCTGACCCTAAACCTAACCCTGACAATAGCACTGACCCAAAACTAACCCTGTCCTTGAGCTGAACGTGGACCCTAAACCAAAACCAGATCCTGACCCTAAACCTGACACTGGCTCTGAACTTCACCCTGACCCTGACCCAGACCCTGAACATAAACCTAAACCTGACCCTAACGGTGACCCTACACTGACCCTAACACTAACCCTGAAGCTGACTGTGATTCTGACCCTAACTGTAACCCTAAAGGTAACCCTGACCCTGACCCTGATATGGACCATGACACAAAACATAACAATGATTCTAACCCTACAACTAACCCATAAAACTAATGCAGACCCTGACCCTAAACCAGTGTAACCCTAATCCTCAAATTAATTCTAATTCTCACCCCAAACCCATACTTTAAACCTATCCCTGAATTTATCCCTGAATCTGACCTGACCCTTACCCTGAACTTTGCCAAAACTTGACCCTGATCCGAATTTTGACCCTAAACAGAACCCTGGCCCTGACCCTAAACTGAACCCTGGCCCTGACCCTAAACCTGACCCTAATACTTTCACTGACACTGACCATAAACCTAACTCTGACCCAGACCGTGAGCCTGACCAGAACTCTAACCCTAAAGCTAAACTAAGTCAGGACCCTAATCATAACCCAGAATCTAAACATAAAGCAGGCCTTATTCTAACCATGACCATAATCCTGAACTGGACCCTAACCATAACACTGAACATGACACCAAACCTATCCCTGACCCTGACCCTTACTCTGAAACTAACCCTAACCCTGACACTGACTGTGAGCCTGACCATAAACCTAACCCTGAACCTAACCCTAACCCTGACCCCTACACTACGCCTAACGATAACCCTGCCCCTAACAATGTCTAACCCTAACCCTGAACCTAACTATAACCCTAAAATTAACCCGGTCCTAAAACTAACTGAAAACGCTGACCCTGACTCTGACTGTGAGCCTGACCATAAACCTAACCCTAACCCTAAACCTAACCCTAACCCTAACCATAACCCTAACCCTAAACCTAACCCGTACCCTAACCCGTACCCTAACCCGTACCCTAACCCTAACCCGTACCCTAACCCTAACCCAACCCTAACCCTAACCCTAACCCGTACCCTAACCCTAACCCTAAGCCTAACCCTAACCCTAACCCTAAGCCTGACACAGTCCTAAGCCTGACCCTAACCCTAACCCTAACCCTGACCGTGACTGTGTTCCCGACCCTAACCGCAATCCTTAAGGTAACCCTATCCCTGATCTAATGCCAACCACGATCCTAAACCTAATGCTGAGGCTAAACATAAAACTAAACCCTACCCTAACCCAAAACCTTACCCTAACCTTAAGGCTGTCTAACCCTAACCGAACCATAACCCTACTTCTAAACCTAATCCTAACTCCAAACCCAAACCTTTCCCCTAAATCTAATCCTGAAACTGAACCGTATATTGACCCCAATCCAAATCCTGACCCTGACCATAAACCGGACCCCGGCCCAGACCTTCACCAGATCCTGACCCTAAACCTAACCCTGACAATAGCACTGACCCAAAACTAACCCTGTCCTTGAGCTGAACGTGGACCCTAAACCAAAACCAGATCCTGACCCTAAACCTGACACTGGCTCTGAACTTCACCCTGACCCTGACCCAGACCCTGAACATAAACCTAAACCTGACCCTAACGGTGACCCTACACTGACCCTAACACTAACCCTGAAGCTGACTGTGATTCTGAACCTAACTGTAACCCTAAAGGTAACCCTGACCCTGACCCTGATATGGACCATGACACAAAACATAACAATGATTCTAACCCTACAACTAACCCATAAAACTAATGCAGACCCTGACCCTAAACCAGTGTAACCCTAATCCTCAAATTAATTCTAATTCTCACCCCAAACCCATACTTTAAACCTATCCCTGAATTTATCCCTGATTCTGACCTGACCCTTACCCTGAACTTTGCCAAAACTTGACCCTGATCCGAATTTTGACCCTAAACAGAACCCTGGCCCTGACCCTAAACTGAACCCTGGCCCTGACCCTAAACCTGACCCTAATACTTTCACTGACACTGACCATAAACCTAACTCTGACCCAGACCGTGAGCCTGACCAGAACTCTAACCCTAAAGCTAAACTAAGTCAGGACCCTAATCATAACCCAGAATCTAAACATAAAGCAGGCCTTATTCTAACCATGACCATAATCCTGAACTGGACCCTAACCATAACACTGAACATGACACCAAACCTATCCCTGAACCCTGACCCTTACTCTGAAACTAACCCTAACCCTGACACTGACTGTGAGCCTGACCATAAACCTAACTCCTGAACCTAACCCTAACCCTGACCCCTACACTACGCCTAACGATAACCCTGCCCCTAACAATGTCTAACCCTAACCCTGAACCTAACTATAACCCTAAAATTAACCCGGTCCTAAAACTAACTGAAAACGCTGACCCTGACTCTGACTGTGAGCCTGACCATAAACCTAACCCTAACCCTAACCCTAACCCTAACCCTAAACCTAACCCGTACCCTAACCCGTACCCTAACCCGTACCCTAACCCTAACCCGTACCCTAAACCTAACCAAACCCTAACCCTAACCCTAACCCGTACCCTAACCCTAACCCTAAGCCTAACCCTAACCCTAACCCTAAGCCTGACACAGTCCTAAGCCTGACCCTAACCCTAACCCTAACCCTGACCGTGACTGTGTTCCCGACCCAAACCGCAATCCTTAAGGTAACCCTATCCCTGATCTAATGCCAACCACGATCCTAAACCTAATGCTGAGGCTAAACATAAAACTAAACCCTACCCTAACCCAAAACCTAACCCTAACCTTAAGGCTGTCTAACCCTAACCGAACCATAACCCTACTTCTAAACCTAATCCTAACTCCAAACCCAAACCTTTCCCCTAAATCTAATCCTGAAACTGAACCGTATATTGACCCCAATCCAAATCCTGACCCTGACCATAAAACCGGACCCCGGCCCAGACCTTCACCAGATCCTGACCCTAAACCTAACCCTGACAATAGCACTGACCCAAAACTAACCCTGTCCTTGAGCTGAACGTGGACCCTAAACCAAAACCAGATCCTGACCCTAAACCTGACACTGGCTCTGAACTTCACCCTGACCCTGACCCAGACCCTGAACATAAACCTAAACCTGACCCTAATGGTGACCCTACACTGACCCTAACACTAACCCTGAAGCTGACTGTGATTCTGACCCTAACTGTAACCCTAAAGGTAACCCTGACCCTGACCCTGATATGGACCATGACACAAAACATAACAATGATTCTAACCCTACAACTAACCCATAAAACTAATGCAGACCCTGACCCTAAACCAGTGTAACCCTAATCCTCAAATTAATTCTAATTCTCACACCCAAACCCATACTTTAAACCTATCCCTGAATTTATCCCTGAATCTGACCTGACCCTTACCCTGAACTTTGCCAAAACTTGACCCTGATCCGAATTTTGACCCTAAACAGAACCCTGGCCCTGACCCTAAACTGAACCCTGGCCCTGACCCTAAACCTGACCCTAATACTTTCACTGACACTAGACCATAAACATAACTCTGACCCAGACCGTGAGCCTGACCAGAACTCTAACCCTAAAGCTAAAACTAAGTCAGGACCCTAATCATAACCCAGAATCTAAACATAAAGCAGGCCTTATTCTAACCATGACCATAATCCTGAACTGGACCCTAACCATAACACTGAACATGACACCAAAACCTATCCCTGACCCTGACCCTTACTCTGAAACTAACCCTAACCCTGACACTGACTGTGAGCCTGACCATAAACCTAACCCTGAACCTAACCCTAACCCTGACCCCTACACTACGCCTAACGATAACCCTGCCCCTAACAATGTCTAACCCTAACCCTGAACCTAACTATAACCCTAAAATTAACCACTGAAAACGCTGACCCTGACTCTGACTGTGAGCCTGACCATAAACCTAACCCTAACCCTAAACCTAACCCTAACCCTAACCCTAACCCTAACCCGTACCCTAACCCGTACCCTAACCCGTACCCTAACCCTAACCCGTACCCTAACCCGTACCCTAACCCTAACCCGTACCATAACCCTAACCCGTACCCTAACCCTAACCCGTACCCTAACCCTAATCCTAACCCGTACCCTAACCCTAACCCGTACCCTAACCCTAACCCGTACCCTAACCCTAACCCTAACCCGTACCCTAACCCTAACCCTAACCCTAACCCTAAGCCTGACACAGTCCTAAGCCTGACCCTAACCCTAACCCTAACCCTGACCGTGACTGTGTTCCCGACCCTAACCGCAATCCTTAAGGTAACCCTATCCTTGATCTAATGCCAACCACGATCCTAAACCTAATGCTGAGGCTAAACATAAAACTAAACCCTACCCTAACCCAAAACCTAACCCTAACCTTAAGGCTGTCTAACCCTAACCGAACCATAACCCTACTTCTAAACCTAATCCTAACTCCAAACCCAAACCTTTCCCCTAAATCTAATCCTGAAACTGAACCGTATATTGACCCCAATCCAAATCCTGACCCTGACCATAAACCGGACCCCGGCCCAGACCTTCACCAGATCCTGACCCTAAACCTAACCCTGACAATAGCACTGACCCAAAACTAACCCTGTCCTTGAGCTGAACGTGGACCCTAAACCAAAACCAGATCCTGACCCTAAACCTGACACTGGCTCTGAACTTCACCCTGACCCTGACCCAGACCCTGAACATAAACCTAAACCTGACCCTAACGGTGACCCTACACTGACCCTAACACTAACCCTGAAGCTGACTGTGATTCTGACCCTAACTGTAACCCTAAAGGTAACCCTGACCCTGACCCTGATATGGACCATGACACAAAACATAACAATGATTCTAACCCTACAACTAACCCATAAAACTAATGCAGACCCTGACCCTAAACCAGTGTAACCCTAATCCTCAAATTAATTCTAAT